>NC_080419.1:94589364-94749199 GCF_029873635.1 Malania oleifera | reverse complement strand
TTCTCCACTGCTAGGAGAATTTAAATACCTGGGAATATATGTCCATATCACTGCGAATCGGGAGGTTAGTGAATGAGTTTTATACGGCTTTACCCGCCGAATGTCAACGTTTGTCCCTATTATTCGCACCTGAGTTCTTTAGTAAAGAACCAGATGAGCCTCTATCATGCTTTGATTATTTAGCGGAAGGGTCCACAATAAACACACGATATGAATGGCACCAATGTGCACAACCTCTTTTCAGAGCAATCGGTGGTGGGGTAGATATATGAGGTCAAAAGAAACCTATTTAAGGCTCTTTGCTCGCGTTCTTGCAGTCTAAAACTAGAGGTTACACGGGTCAGAGAAAAGTGAAAGTTACGAATCGTGGGATTTCTGCTTCTACTACCAGTCATTCCTTGAACACTTAAATCTCAAAAGCAATTATTCTTGAAACACTTTATAATCCAGGATGGAGGAAAGCACCCCGACTGCTTATGGAGGATGATAATTCTAGTCCATCTTCTCACAGTTTCACACACCTTCCTCATCTTTCACCGACCGCCGTAGCCACTATATCACCCAGTTTCACTCTCCTCAACGTATATTGCCACACCAAATCGCTCATAAACTCATGCACCCGCCCTCCAGATTTCAATTCAACCAAATTTAGCTCTTATTCCATAAAAAAATCTCTGATGATATTATGACGCAGATGGCGAATATGTTTAGCAATTCATTAGATTCCCGTCAAACATATCCAGAATACTAAGTCCTCAAGTTAGTGTGTTGATATGATAACTCCTTAGAAGCTCAAAATCCTAGTTCCCCCCCTACTATTTCTATTGAGTGGTAATCTCGTATTGGGGAGAACCTTACTTATTTGGGGATAGTGTGGAACTGCTCCCTTTTGCACTATATAGCAGCTGGGTTTAGTAGCGGAAGAAACACCCAATGAGGCTACAATGACAGATAGATCATCAACGCTCCATGAGGTGTTTATTGCACGATTGGTTAGTACAAAATTGAACAAATTTTATTACCTAGTGGACTTGGGTGGTTTTTGATAGGCAGCAGCATGGTTCCAACATCGACCAGTCACCTATAGGTTTGGGCGACCATTCCTTGCTACTTCTACTTTCTATCAATGCTTGAGTAAAACTGTCAAGCAAAGTAATTAACTCCACAGTCAGAATCTGGACATTGGAAATGAATGTGTTTAATAAGACATCCGACTAGGTGTGAATGATTCAATACAAACGCGTAATGTGGTGATGCCTGGATATGTTAGAACCTATTGTTTGGCATTTGTTTTATGGTACATTTGAGCATGAAGCTCCTGAGCACCTAATATTTGATGAAAAAGTTCCCTTGATTAGAGAGTTTTTCTTGAATCAGAGGGCAATCCACAAGATAGATGCTAGCAGTCCCTGATGCGCATGGAGACGGAAACCCAACTAGATGAAGGGGTAAAGAAGAAGGTGCGAGATGTTAGATAGTGACATCATCTTGGTTTGATGATATTGTGAACTACCTTGTCACTGATCGAATGCCAGAACATGGGGTAACCCAGGATAAACGTTAGTTCTTTGTAGAGATCATGATCATACTAAAGAAGATGAGTTGTCCTAATCGAAACACTTGGTTTGAGAAACTGGTTGATGCACTCTGGGCCTACCAAATTGCAGTCAAGACAAACTTAGGGGTGTCTCCCTACATGTTGGTTTATGGTAAGGCATGTTGTTGGCCTGGTAGTATGTCTTGAGGGGGGGGGGTGTGAATAGACTTTCTTTGGTGAAGAGATTACTTTCTACAAACAAAAAAATCTTACCAAGAGCAAGTGCATGAAATTGTTGAGTAAAAGGAAATGTAGCAAATCACAATAACAATATGAATGACATAAGAGAGAAGAAAAGCTTAACACATTGATATTTAAGTGGTTCGGCACCCCGCCTACATCCACGCCTTGAGACCAACTCAAGGATTCCCAAAATCCACTAAAAACCTCCTTCGGGCGGAGAAGCCAACATACACCAGCTCACAAAGAGCTTTAACAAGGTGCTCACTTAGAGACACCCAAAAACAGCCCACAAAGAGCCTTTGTTAACAAAAAGGTAAATGAAGATTGAGTGTAAGCTTGAATACTCCCTTGAGGTAGTTAAACCAATAAACTCCTTACTCAAGATCCTCTATCAATAGAGTGAATGCAATACTAAGAGTAGCAAGAAGAGGGGAAGTGAGTTTGTGAGTAAACCCTAGAGATGACAACCAATGAATATTCTTCTATCAAAATAATTTCTCCAAAATTATATTTGTAAAATGCCATTTACTCTTATTTATACATTGAATGGAGGAGGGCAACGCTGGAGAGCCGTTGGGCATTTATGAACATAAGACAAGATTCAAAAATAGCCGTTCGCAGCATTTAATGTTCGCTGCTGCCTGACGTTCGTCGACGAAGCCCTGTGTTTGTCGACGGGCTCTTCAGCAATTTCGTCGACGAAGCCCCGTGTTCGTCGATGAGTTGTTGGTTCTGAATTCACATGTCCCTCGGTATATTTTCGTCGACGAGAACTTGTGTTCGTCGACGAGGCCTTCATTTGATTCGTCGACGACACCCTGTGTTCGTCGACAAGTTGTGGTTCTGAATTCAGATGCCCCTCGGTATCTTTTCGTCGACAAGAACCCTGTGTTCGTCGACGAAGTTTGCACTAAGCTCGTCGATGAAACCCTGTGTTCGTCAACGAGATCTTCCTTCTCCAATTTTTGTCCTTTTAAGTTTCTAAGAAGGTTCTTGTCCATTTTGAGAGTTTTCTTTATATACTTAAAAAATGATTTAACTAGTATTTTTGTGTGTGTGTGTGATATGCCCCTTTTCTTGCTTTTTGTATTGAGTTTCACTTTATGTACAGGATATTTACAAGATAAAATCTCTCTTATTTTACACACTCATTTTTCAGATGACTTTTGTACATTTGTTGTATTGTTCATGAATGCTATAGGAGACTTGTGCTTCTGGTCATGATATTAGTTGTTTTGACTGCTTGTTGGTTCAGATGCCATTCTGTATACCTGAAACATATCTTTGAGAAACGTTAGTGACCTTGAGAGCAGCTAATGGGTTGATAACATCAAAACATAGTAGGAATGAAATACCTTTAACTATTTGGTCTAACACATGTTATGTACCTGTTGAGATTTAGCATTCAGCATTATGGGTTATAAAAAAGATTAACTTTTCACTTGATAATGTCATAGGCCTGAGAAAGTTGCAGGTGTGTGAGCTTAAAGAATCCAAGAGGAAAGTTTGTGACAAGGCTCACTTAGTGAAGAAGTAGGTGAAGCTGCTACATAAAATCAAGGATAAACAACTTTTTTCGAATCAGCAAAATCTTCTTTGTAACTCTAGATACGATCTATTTCCAGGGAACTGGGGTCCCGATGGTGCGGCTTGTACATCGTTGAACACGCTCATTCCGACGACACAGTAGAACTTGTGGATCCAACGAATGATAACAGCTTCATGGTCAATGGATAGCAGCTCAAGCCTCTCATGACTCTCTTCGATCCAAATGAAGAGGTCTTGCTTCTGCAAAACCCTAGGGGAGTTTTTTTACCTCTCTCTCTCTCTCTCTCTCTCTCTCATTATTTTTATTTTTCTTTTATTTTATTTTTTTTCTTTATTTGCATTTCTCTTTTCTTTTTCTGTTGCATTAGTTGGTAGCAATTTTTTTATTTTCTTCCATTAGTTTGTTCACCTATGCACAGTTTTTCTATTTCCCCTATGCTTTCACATTGAGGACAATATTCCACTTTACTTGGAGGGTGAGAATTTGCATGTGACACTGTGCATGTCCACTTGTTGAGTTTTGTATTTAAAAAAAAAGTATTGAAGATAGATGATTATGTCATGATTAACACTAACTTATATCCTTCATATACTTGCATATAACCTAAAAATTACACACTCGAGTTATTTTTGGGTCGTTTCTCTTTATATGACCTTATAACTCCATGAAAGTTGATTGGTAGTTCATTTGTGTTAATGTGGCTATATAAGCTCTTGTATTTACATGGTATTTCATGAGACTGAATAGACACATTCACGTGATTCATTGCCCTTAGGGTTCCTTGTGAGCACTGAGTGAACACTCATGGCGACTATAACACCTTGTGAGTTATCCATGAGCTATTTATCGTCCTTTTGAGTGTTAACATCAAATCATAGTTTATGAACCTCAGTTCTATTTTCTTCTGACGAGTCTTTGTGCACTAGTCTTTGTTTTTTACTTACTAGCCTAAAGGTGGTATCTAGTGGGGAGATAGAAACCTAAGTCTTATAACCTACTCCAGATGTGAAGGCTGACCCACCCCTAGAGATAAACTTAGCTCATGGACTACTATTCGAGCTTAACTCACATGAGTGGTATGAAGACAGTAAAAGAAGTGTAATGATTGTCCTAATTGACCAAGAAAAGACAAAAATTGAAGAATGAGCAGAAGAAAGAATAAGAAAAATAGAAATGCATATGAATGAAGTGAAAAGTTAATACCTGCTCCACATAAATACCACAAAGAGTCAGGAACATGACACATGTTCTCCACATATAAAGACTCTTCAAATTAATGTCTCAAATGTATTCACGCCCGATTTGTGAATAAATTGATCTAGGATGACCTTGGTTGGACATGGCGAGTAGGTGAGAAAATGCTAGGGTGAAGCTGAGGAAGTGTTCTACGACTTTTGTGTTTTAAGTTTTGAGAGATATGAGCTTTAGGAAGGTCAAAATCCCGTTTGTTCGCTGGGAAACAAAAAAGAAGAAAAAAAGAAGAAACAAGACAAGAAAAAAATATTAAAAAATAAATATTTTGGGTTGATTTGACTCAGCCATGCAACCGGGTCCTTTCCTTGTGTGCTGGGTAGGGATAGGAAGGCTTAAATAATTTTTTTCTTCAACTTCAACAGCAGCATCCCTCTTCCTTCTCTCCATTCCCCCTCACGCACAACACTTTCCACTTTTTAACTCTCTCCTCTCTTCTCTCACTCTTGGTCTCCCTTTCTCTTCCTTTCTTCCTCTCTCCCTTAATTCTCTCCCCTCTCTTTGCTACTATAAGCCCACAAAGCCGAAGCCTTGCTGATGTAAACCACAAAGTTGAAGCCTTGCTGCTGTAAACCACAAAGTTGAGCCTCCAATCTGCTCCAAACCAAGAAGGCTCCATCCTTTGCTGCTGTTGAAGGTCTCAAGCCGAGAACCTTTCCTCTGTTGCTGTCCGTGAGCGCCTAGCCCCTGCTCCTTGCTGCTGTGTTGGAGAAAGCCAACTCGAAGACCCTTTCTTCCTCCTAAGCTGCTACCTCTCCCTGCTGCAACTGCTGCTCCAATAGTAGCCAACTCTTCCTTTCTCTTTTTCTTTTTCTTTTTCTTTTTCTTTTTCTTCTTCTGTCTTGTTTCCTTAGTTCCTTTTTTCATTGCTTTTAAAGAATTGGATAATTGTTATTTTTGGTAGAATTTTATTTAAAGTTCTAATTTTTAAGTCTTGTTTGGGTGTTATTATTGAAGTTTATTTAATTTCTTTCTCTCTTAATTAATATTAGCATTAGATTTAATTTTTTTTTTTGCTTGAGTTAATTTTTACTTGATCAAAATTCGGTTTGGTTTTTGAAAAAAAAAAAGAATAAAATACGAAAAGAAAAAAAAATACTTTCTTTAGGATTTAAATTTGTTTTTTTGTTTTAGAATTAAATTGTGTTTGGTTTTCTTTAAGTGTAGTTTAATTAAAGTCCAAATTTTTACCGTGTTTCGAGTTATTGTTAATTGTTAAAGAGTTAAATTTTCGTTCTTGGTTGCATTAAAGTTTATTTTTTTTTGAGTTGATTGAGGTTGTTAGAATTGCATATTAATTACGAGTTTGTGTTTGATTGAGTTTTTTTTTTAATTGCATGCTTAAGTTACGTAGGAAAGTTATCGTATTTAATTTTTGTTTGAAGTTCAACTAGGATTCAATTCTTATTAAACGTGAGATTTCCATTTCTCATTGTTAAAATTAGTTCGTGTTAAGATTTAGACTTTAAATTGCGTGTTCTTTTAATTCGTAAAAAAGAAAATCTCAACATCTCAGAAACCCGGATCTGAACTGTGTTCAGTGACCTTTTTGTTTCTTATTGTCTGATTAGAATTACGTAAAATTTGGAATTAAATTGCATTTCCTGATGAGGCAATCTGACACTTGGGCTAAGTATTACACGATTGACCTCTATACTCTGGATAGCTTCCAAGCTGCTCATTTTTTAAGTGAGTTATTCGACAATTTGTCTACATCGATGGGAGCAGCAACTGAATATTTTACTATCACATTGTCAAGCTTACATCTAGATTTACAAATATTGATTAAATATGAAACCTAAGCATACAAGAACCTTAGAGCCTATCTAAATTTTCACTGTTGCAATCCCCGAAGGAAAATCCTCCAATCCCCCCAATCTACTTATCTCCTGATTAAAAAAGCGTAACTTGCACTAAACGAAACCGTCAATGGTTCAAGCCAAATCGTCGACGATTTTATGCAGAGAGCTAAATATTGTAGACTAAACTGAAACTTGTTGACGGTTACTGCAACTAGCTTCCCTGTTCTTTGAATCATGATGCTTTTTTGGTACATGCATTCCACTTAATATGAGCCACATCTCCAACAAATTTTTTGGTACCGGGTGGTCTAATGAAAGCAAAGTTAAATTATTTTTGGAAATGATCAAACATTCTAAGTTAGAGTTTTAGTTTTTATTGTCCTAATTGGGCTCCCCCTACAATTGACTATGGTTTGAATTTTGTTTATTTATTTATTTTAGTTGATTGGAGGTATACTCAGCCTAGAGGCCTAAATTGGGTCTGAGTTACAAAATAGAAAATAGTCCATCTTGTATTTCAGACTTTAACTATTGGGAATTGTGATTTCAATCACCTTTATCTATTTTGTTGCTTAACTTCTTATTTTATATCCTTCCCATCATTTGTGTCCATCATTGTATAAATTCACATTGAATCATTCTCTTTTTCTCAAGGTAATTGTGGTGCTTTTTACTTAGTTATTGAACTAATTAATATACCTTTCATCTTTATATTTTTAGAAGTCAATTCTTAAATTCAACAATAACACTTTTAAATTGAATTTTTCAATATAATAATCCCATTTATAAACAAGTCAATAGGATGATGATTTTTTTTATTTAAAAAAAAATTCTTTATCAATTTTTAAGACCTCCTTTCCATGGCCATATGTGGAAAGGGCTCGAGGGGAATTTTAAAAACTTACCCAATGTTTGGGGAGGTCCTGGATTTGGAGTTGTATTGGATTTAGATAAAATGAAGTATAAAATTGCATTGAAAATTTTTCAAATCTACCCAAACCCAAATCAAAGGTTTGAAATTCATGCTCCCAAATACTACCTTAATTAATTCAATTGTGTGATATTACTAGGGGTGTTTCATAACTCGCCCAACCCAACCAATCCAACCAACTCAAATTGAAATGACCCAAAAAATGTGTTTCAAATGGTCTATGGATCGATTGTTGATTTTTCATTTTACATAAGTTGATTGTATTGGTTGGTTTGCAAGTTCAATTTCTAACTCACCTGACCCAACCCAACCCGCCTCTAGTGCATATATATATATATATATATAATAAGGATCTTGTTGACTTTTTAAGTTCGATCTCGTTTTGATAATGACAAACTATTTGTATCTTATGTGTGTATTTAGTACTTGAACATGCTTACAATTCAGCATGCATAAGGTAAAGGAGAAATGAAAGCCAAGAAGAGACTTAAAGCACATACAACTTGGCGTATTCCATGGGAAAGTGAAGAGCAAAGAGGAGAAGACATTTTATTTGAATTGTAATGCATTTAGTATAAATTGTATTTGCATGTCTTGCATGATGTGTTTAAAGCTTAAATACGACCATAGACTGACCTTAGGAAACTATATCTTTCATGAAAAACCTTTCTCATAAAAGTTAAAATCATACAAAAGGTTTAAATTGGTTTTAAGGTCAAAAAGAGGGCTTAAACTCAGTGTTTTCATTAAACCCAGTCAATTGGCCTTCAATGCCTAGCCGACCGGACCTAAGACTTGGCCAAAATTTTAAATTTACAAAGGCCTAAGTCGAACAACCCTTAGAAGCCTTATTAACCCCAGTCGATCAGCCATTATAAGACTTATAAAGCCCAGTCGACCAGATCATGGTATCGACATGTCAAAGCTCGGGGATTTGAAAATCACCTTGGCCCAATCGACCAGAGCAAGCCCCAGTCAACTGAACCTCTCAGTCTTAGGAAAATTTGAGCTCCCAACGACTATAGAAGTACTCAGGTGAGGGAAATAGAAGAGTAACAACCTTAGTCGCATGCACTACATTTGCTAGGAAAGTACCCTTCCAAGTATAGCGAGGCAAATAATCCCTCGATCCGCATGGAAGCGAGTTATAAGTTGAGCAAAGCCTAACACTAAAGCAAATAGTGCATCTCTTGCCTCAAAAGTAAGAAAAAACGCATCATATAGATGGCCTACAAGTTTTAACGTTGGAAACTAAAATAAAGATCCGCTCATGGGAGAAAAAAAAAAAAAAACAAAGGTGAACTACAATAAAATCCAACAATCAAGGAATGTCAATTTTAGTTAGGATTTTTGTTAATTATGGAGTAATTTAATAATATGCTCCATGTAAGGGCTAGGATCAAGGAATTGCTTCTAACTTTAAAGTTTGATTTGGAGAATAAACGAGTGCTCATAAACATATAATGAACACATCTTTGCAAAGGACCGTCAACCCAACATTCAAACCAATCTAGTGTTGAATACAACAAGACACAACGCCTTTCTTATCCCCTTTCTCTTTCTCAAATTCTCTCTGTGTCCTGAACCTATCTCTCTCTCTCTCTCTCTCTCTCTCTCTCTCTCTCTCTCTCTCTCTCTCTCTCTTCTAATCTAGTTAAGTTCGTTGATCACCTCCATATCCCTTTTCTTGCTTTTTATAATTTTACGATTTTTGTAATTCCCTTTTCCTAATCTCCTTATTTCATTAAGGTACTCGTTCTAAAATAAGGTATTTAAGTAGAAACTTGTAATAGGAATTGGGATACTGACCCCCTCATCCACCTTACCTAAAATATTCCCTATTCCAACTATGAGAATGATTTATTGGAAACACACTGTGTCACAATGTTTTGGTTCAATCATAAAGATATTATTATCATTATAGAAGTTGTCCACAATTGAATGGACCCAAACATCACCTACACTTATACTTATCCCATCCACAATGTCTTATAAGCACATTACATATATATAGTATAATTATACAAAATAATGACGAATCTTCTGATCTGAAGGCTTATAGAGCGTATTCTAGAATAAGGCAATGTGCATCTTCTAAACAACAGATTGACTATATTATTAGAAGATGGATTTTTATTGAATCTTTGTGGGCTCGAGCTTGATCACAAATAATGGGTGTTCAAAGGAAGAGCAATCATAGAAGAATGATCAAAGACATTTTTATTTTATTTTATTATCATACATTGCTCTTCATAGTCTAGGCTGCTCAAACTTCAAGCAAGTCGCTAAAGAGTCAAGTCTCGGTTCTTGGAATTTGGGAACCTTTTCTAAAATGCCAATAAGAGTTTTTTTTTTTTTTTATTTATTTTTATGCCAATGCTAGGGTTAGGTCAAAATCCTAAGGCCCCATATTTTGCCAATATATATTGGAATTAGGTCAATGGGATGGCTAACCTTGTTTAATTGGCTATGCTTATATATGTTATATTGTTAAGTTATATTGTTAAGCCTACCACCTATTTATTAGGCCTCATAAGATATTATTTAGATGAATTTTGACAAATAAATTACTTTTAGGCATTTACATTTTTTTAGTGCCTATACTTATGGCAATCTCAGTTGCACTACCCTCTCTCCTCAAATTCCCTTTCTTCATTTTTCTAACTTCTTTCTAAAAATCTAGAAGCTAACAAGAAAAGTGATTTTCATCGGAGACCAAAAAAATCACACAATAGAGAGAAAAAGAAGAAAAATTAAAAAGAATTATGCATATTCACATAAGAGAAAATATTGTGCCTATCAAAATACTAGTCAAATAAATTTTGACTAATAGATCAATTTTAGGCATGCATTTACATTTTTTTAGTGCCTACACCCATGTAGCAACTTCGCCTACAGGCTCTCCAACTATTGTGGATTGTGCTACCCTCTATCCTCGAATTCCCTTTCTTCCCCTCTCTAATTTCTCTCTACAAACTTAGAAGCTACATACAACTCTCCATTCATAGCAAGAACGTATAATCCTAACAAGAATAGTGATTATTCATAAGAGACCAAACAAAAATCATAAAAGAGAAGAAAAAGAAACAAAACAATAGAAGAATTGTGCATCTTCATTTAATAGAAACAATAATAAATAGAAGGAGACGCCATGCCCTACAAGCCATTAACTTTTTGCAAGATATGCAATTAATGCTAATCTCCAATTTTTCTCCTCTTGAAAAAATAAGTCAAAAGATAATTTATTTCTCCCTTCCTTTATTAAAAATAAGAAATTGACCCAATACTTTGAAATTGAATTGCAAGAATGCATGCATGGGGTTTAGGAATTCAATTGACTTCAAAGCAAATTGACTCAAAAGCCTTTGTCAAACAAATTAGAAAGTATCACGTGCAAATCAACAAGTGGAAAAGTACTATTAGTGGACCTAAACTAGAGGAGAACAAGAATCAATTAAAACTTTCTAATTGGTCAAAATAGCAATTGACAACATACAACAACAATTTTATTATGAAAAAAAAAAATGTTACTCAATAAGAAACAAGGGTACTTATTATTTGTGACATATGGCTGACACTTGAGTAACCCGAGAATATGCTAAACAATCTAGACTCCACTTAATGAGTTGAATCTTGATTTAAGCCCTCTTAACCAATATATTTAAATAGTACCAAGATCGATATTGGTAGAGATACATTGAAATGTGTCTCTATGACCAATCTTGACCACAAATACTACCATTTTGATGAATTTTAGAGTGCAAAAATAAAATTATTAACAATTATTTCATAATTGTGCACATGCAAGTTCAATATAGGTCAATTTTATAATCTAGGTTTGAATAGTAAATTCATGCATTTACAATCCTAAACCATGATAAAATTTCTAAGTTAAAACCATTCAAGTGTCCCTTAAGGAATCAATCATTTGATTTTTCTAGATATAAGTCACATAACCACATAAAAAATCTATGTGTCTTAATAAATAAATACAAAAATGTGCAATTATTTTGTAAACTTATTTTGATTTATAAAATCTTGTCATTTTATTTTATTTTTATGGAACACTAGAATTCTACATACACATACACATAAATAAGTGCATCTATGTCATTCTTGATTAGGTAGTGAGAATTGGAGGAAGGTGGTTAGATTTGATGCCTAAGACATGAGCTTTGGTGTCAGGAAAGAACTCAAACCCTGGCAATGTTTCAATCTCACCATCCTTTGTTACTTCAATAGGATACAAAGCCAAGTGACTTGGTAAGTCTATAGAAAGTGTCTCACTCCCATAAAGCTTGTCACAATGTCTTAAAGCACGGGCCCCGGGAGGTGACAAATATATATATATATATATATATATATATATATATGATATTTAAAACTTTGATTTGGAGTCGCCACTAACCTATCATTTACCTTTACCTAGGTGCAGTTAGAACACCTAATTACTACTCATTTGATTGGTTACAAGATTAAACCTAGGCTAAGGAACTAGTAGTCTTAGTTTGCTTATACTAGAGTTGTGATCGGGAGTATAGTTATGCAAGGGGAAGGTATTCGCATACCCTACATACCCGTTCGACGAACGGTATCTAATTAATTATGAATTATCTCAAAATTGAATTTAATAATATTTGATTAACTCCTTTTAAAATAAATAAATAACTAAATGAACAAATTAAAAAAAGATTAAAAATCTGAGTGTGGAATAACTAATAAAACCTTCAAATGAGGGGATCTTGTTAGACAAACCCCCCTCAGAACTAATAAAGTTGAGATCTAAAATACCTCATTGTCCTTTTTAAAATCATAAGGACACGCACACACAAAAACTAGGGAAAATGTCAAATAATAAGCCAAAGAAAAACATCCCCATATTTTTCAAAATCATTGTAGAAATTTTTTGAAAATTTTCAACATTTTTCTAATATTTTTCTAGAATTTTTAAAGTTTCCTCATTTATTTTGGCTCAAAACAACCCAAAAACATTTTCTTCTATTTTTTAGACCTTCAAAATATTTTTCCCTAATTTTTCTTGATTTTTATGATTTTTCCCCTTATCTTATGATTTTTTTATTAATTTTCTCAATTAAAATATTAATAAATAAATAAATAAAATAAAATAAATAAATCGATTCAATCGGTATGAATCGGTTCAACCAATTTAGGAAGTGGGGGTCACGTGTCAACCCTAAGTGGTGGCACGTGGTAGTGATTTTTTATTCCTTTTCTCTTCATTTTTTTAATAAAGTGACATCATGCCGATGTCACCATGCCATGTGTCACCCTGCGAGTGGCCTAGACCAAAACACATGGATCGCTAACATGGCATGATTTGGGCCATGTTGTAAAAACATAGATCGGACAACCCAGATGAAGCCACAATATCCCTAAAACGCTTGATCTAGAATGTGTCACATGTCACCATGCGGCATATAGCCCACTATCGCCCCATATAAAAGTAAATTTTTTTTCTCTCACCTTTCATTTCCCCAAAATTTCTTCTCTCTCTCTCTCTCTCCTCCTTTTTTCTTCTTCCTTCTGTGTATTCTCTCTATCTCTTTTTTATTTTTTCTCTCTTCTACATATTCTCTCTTTTTTTCTCTTTTGTATTTTTTTCTCTCTCTCTCTCTCTTTTCTTTTCTATTTCTTTCTTCTTTCTTCTTCTCTGCATATTGAAACTCTTTTTCATATGCTCTTATTCTCTCTTTGCTTTGCTATCCCTAATTTGCTCTTAATCTCTCTTTATTCTTTTTTTTTTTTCTCCTCTCTCTCTTTCTTTATGTTTTCAGATTTTTTTTTTCTGTTTTATTGTTTTTTTTCTTGTAGGTCAAAACGGGTTAAGGGGAGGATTTTGGGACTTCACAAAGGTGAGTTTTACTCTCTCTCTCTCTCTCTCTCTCTCTCTCTCTCTCTCTCTCTCTCTCTGTTTTGTTGATTTTGAATGAAACGAAGAGATCCCTTTGATCTGATTTTATGTTTGGGTCTAAGTTTGCAAGCGGGTCAACTCACTAAGCTCAGTGAGTTTGGGTTGACTCAGGGGATTCAACCCACTGAGTGGAAGTTAGGGTTGACTTGGGGTGAGCCAACTCACCAAACTCAGTGAGTTTGGGATTCTGGTTGGGTTCTCAGTCAATTTTCCAAGTTGGGTCGACTCAATGGCTTTGAAAATTGGGCCCTAAGTTTCTAGTTAAAAAAAAAAAATGCATTTGGGGCTTGTTTTTCTTTTTTAAAAAAAATTGCCTTTAGTTATTATTATTTTTTTTTTAAAATGGGCTCAATGCCCAAGATTTAGAAAAGCATGGGTTTGTAAAAATTGGGCCCAGGGTTTTTGAGTTTAAAAATTGGACCTAGGGTTTTTGAAAATTAGCTTGAGGTTTGGATTTTTAAAAACTTAGGCCAAGGGTTTTGTATTTTTTTTTTTTTTATAAATAAATGGGATTGGTCTTTTGGGTTTTAAAAACTTGGGCCCGAGCCCCTAGGTTTAAAAAAAAAAATGGGCCTGGTCTTTGGGATCTTTAAAAAAACTTAGGCCTGAACCCCTATGTTTTAAAAAATTAGGCCCGGACCCTTGGGTTTTAAAGAATGGGCTTGGGGGCTTAGAGCATGGACTCTAAGGTTTTTGTTTTTATCATGGGCTTGGGGCTTCGTTTAGAACATGGGCATAGAGCAGGAAGTATGGGGTTTTTGTTTTGATTATGGATATGGGGGCTCTGAGCATTGCATCCAGAGATTTAGGTCAAGGACACGGGTCCTTTGGGGGAAACTTGGGCTTTGGTCTAGGGTGGTGAGTTGTATAGGAAATGCATTCTTTGGTCCTTGTTGGACACGTATATTGCAAATGGAAGCAAAGCAAATAATAATCCTAACTTACCTTAGTTCTTGATACTCCTTTGGGTCTTCTTTTCCTACTGTCTGCCCTTTCCAGTTCCTAGCAAGTACACAGGTCCTTAGCCTCTGCCCTCTTTGATTGTGGGAAACCCGTCATGTAGAGACTCAGAGAATTTATAGTAATTAAATAATAAGAAAAGAGAGAAAGAAAAGGAACACCGCATTCGTCGACGAATCCTCTTCTTGGGCTCATCGATGTGGACGCGTGTCTCGTCGATGAGAATTTATCGAGAATCTGTTTTCAGGGCTTGAATTTCATCGACGAGGGCACCGTCTTCATCGATAAACCGCCTTCATGGACTTGTTGACAAGACGACGTGACTCGTCGACGAGGCCACGTGGACAACATTTTATATATAGCCCTAAATCAGATTTCTTGCAGAAAAACTTCATTTCACCAGTTTTCTTTCTCTCTCTAAAACATATTCTCTCACTTCTCTCTAAGATTCTAGCTCCGATTCTCCCCAATTCGACGATTAGAAGCTACCACGATGATCCTGGGGAGATTCTCTACAACTTATCTGGAGTAGAAATTTGATTTGAGCAGTTTGGAAACCATCCTAAAATTTGAGTAAGTGAATTTTTGAGTATTTTCAGTATTACTAGTATTATTTGGAACCAGATTTTACATACTATGAGAACATACTAGTGTTTTGTGGAATAAATTTGGGGTGTCATATTTTTAGGAATAGAGTGTTTTGGACCCCTATAGTCATGGATTGAGGACCCCAGCAAGTATCTGTTCGGGAACCCAGGTAAATTATAGTTTAAAAAATTTATGAATAGGTAATTTCAAGAATGATAGGTGTATTGATTTACTGGAGAATATGTATATGTAAATGCAAGTTTTTGAGGTTAGTACACCAAGGGTGCGAGAGTGGAGTAGAGTGGAGGCCATCCTCCCAGTCATATAGGTAAAGGAGATATGCTATACTACGGATTTTAAAAGTTTACTAGAAAATTATGTATGTATGTATGTGTATATATATATATATATATATATATATATATATATATATATATCAGTTTATTATTCAATTTTTCCAAAATATTATTATTATGTTAGGAAATGCAGATCTTAGAGCATGAGATTTTAATTACTCAATTGTGTGACATGAGTTCATTACAGTTTAGTATGATAATTATACATTTTTATAAATATCATATTATACAGTATAATGGCAGAAAATATCAATATGCAGTTTTCAGATAATATGATTTATAATATTTTTCAGAATGCCATGATTTTGAAAACCATAACACTCAAACATTACAGATTATTCAGTCAGATATTACAGTTATTTTAGTCATATATTACAGTTATTTTAAATAGATAATACAGTATTTTATATCAGATTTATAGTATTATGGTTATTTTGAAATCATGATAGTACAGTGAGATAATTATATATATTGGTATTATACAGTATCAGATCCCTAAGGAAATATTTAGTCAGATTTAGACAACAGAGCATGATACCATTGCTATTTCATATCAGAGTGCAACCACATATCTCAAATAGTGTGTGATTCCGTCTACCGTACCGAGAGAGATTGTAGTCTCCCCAGAGAGCTGGGTTGAGGTGGCCGGTTTGACAAGGTAGAGATTAGTAGCGTGCTCAGAGAGACTGCAGTGGGCCAGATTGTTGATTGATAGAGTTTTAGATTGACTTACCTGGTAGGCCAACCAGAGTTAAGTCCCACCTATAGGCCTCACAACGCTGTCATAAGAGGTTAAATCATGACATTCAGATGCTAGGGTATTATGACAGCTATTTCTGTAAATAGAGATTTCCAGTAGAGCAGCAGATTTATTATAATTTTAGAATCATGTGTAACTAGAAAACTCAGATATACAGTTGTATTTTAAACTATAATAAATGTAATCTGTACAGTATACTAGACTACCAGTTTTGCAGTTTCAATATTATATCAGTATATTAAATGTGCAACTCAGTTTCCACACACTAGTGATAACATATCTTCTCTTACTGAGTGTTGTCTCATCCCCGTAACTTAACATTTTTCAGGTGATCCAGTTAGGCGAGCAGATCAGGCGAGCAGGTAGAGGTTCTTGGCTGCCTTTTTTTGGAAGGGTGAGTATTTCATGGGTGTTGGTTGTTTGGGTAGATCCCAGGGTTTTTGATTGATGTCATTGGATGTTTTGTGATGTATATTTTGGGACTGTTTAGATTTCTGGTATTGTAAATATTGTTTATAGTTTTATGTTTACCACTGCTTAGGAATATAATGTGAACAGAGTTTCCTTAGTGCTCCCTTGGGGCCTGAGATGTTTTTAGCAAATAATTCAGAGAGATTCGCTATATATATTTTATATGTTTAAGTGGAAAACAAAAATGACATGAAAAAGCAAGTTGTTACACGTCAGGTCGTGGGTTCTTTGGCTTTAACTCCTTTTAGGTTAAGGAAACCCTCTTGGCTGCGGGTCTTTTGGCTCTAGCCTTTTCCTAAGGAAGGGTATGATATTACCCCTTCTCTCCACTAGGGTCTCTTACCCCAACTCTCACTATTGTGCTGCCCCTCAACTTTTTTTTTCTTCTATCCTTGATTTCTCCCTCTTTTCGTGTCCTTTACCCTTTGCGAAGGCCCACTATTTAGGTTCATGGCCTTAGCCAGCACGCTTTCTTGCCTACATAAACTTCCCATCCCCGGTTGTGGCTCACTGAAATTGGATTCTTTGAGCCGATTTCTTCCCATATGGGTCATAAGCCGGATGTTTGGATTGGAAACATATCAAGCATGCAAATCATCTATTTTGAGAAATAGATCCTTCAATTAATTTCTAAAGTCAATCCAAAATTTTTCTCTTTATTACTTGATCTCTTTCTGATTTTGTGCGTGTGTGCAGGTGCCAGCTGCAGCTCTCGAAGATCCCTTGGATATTTCCTGTATCTGTATGTATTTCGACGAGTCCCCTGTGTATGTCAACGAACCACCATTATACCTTCATCGTCGAATCCCCTGTATTCGTCGACGAACTTGCTCTGAAATTTTAGGTGCTCTCGGTATATTTTCGTTAACGATTCCCCTGTATACATAAACTAAATCCTTTCATTCGTTTGTCGATGAATCCCCTGTATTCATTAACGAACCTCTTTACTTAAACTGCATATAAATGTGAATACGTTCAAAAATTGGTTTTCGTTCATGTAAAGGTTCCATCTTGTCCAGAATTAATCTTTACCAATTTCAAGATTTCTTGGTTTGTTAAAATACGTTTGAAAGTCATTTTGACATCTATGCAGTTTAAGTGACTCGACATGCATGTGTGAACTCAAAATTATATTCTAACCTATTATGAACTATATACATGTGTGATTTGCTTGTCTCTTGCAGGATACTCTTGAACATACCATATGCACATGAGTTACAATGTCAATCTGATACGCACAACCCAACACATATATGTAGAAATTATAAGTGTTTTTCTTGAGTGGTTGAGTTCCGGATGTATCGTATGTTGGACTTTGTTGATGGTCATTTGCTCTTTGCATGTTCAATACATGTTTGACCCTTATGCTTGTTTTGGAGTTTTCCTGTATAACTGAACTGAGCTTGAGGAAAAATGTTAGCATACTTTAAGAACTACTAATGGGTTGTTGTCATCAAAACAAGCTGAAATAAGAACCCTTAGCCACTAGGGCTAACAGTAAGGATTGGGTTATTGTCGGGAATAGTGCATTCCTACCCATCACCCACACTGGTAAAATTTTCGCTTCCCATGATTTTCAACAGTTAGATGTTTTGGTTGTCCCTCACATCACTAAAAATTTGTTGTTCATTATTAAATTAACATCTGATTTCCCATTATCCCTTATATTTACTAATAATTTTTTTACTATTCAGAATCGCCAAATGGAAAGGGTGGTGGCAATCGGTAAACGAGGTTGCAGCTTATATGTGCTAGAACATGGAAATTCCGCTCTTGTTTCTATCCTCCAAAATAAATCTCTTCATGCTTCGTATGATTTATGTCATGCTCACCTTGGACATGTAAATCATTCTATTATCTCTCTTGTGAATAAAAACGGACAAGTTTAGCTTACATCTTTGTTGTCATATCATTTATTATATAGTACATGTCAAATTGCAAAGAATCGCCGATTGCCTTATACTCGAAATAAAAATCGATCATCCAAAGTGTGACGCCCCAAACCCGATGGGGTCCAGGGTGCAACTTTCCATAAATAAATTTAATGTAAGCAGCAGAAGTAATTTAAAACCTCAAATATTATAAGCCAGAGTACTAAGCTACCATATTTACATGGGTATCTTCAAATAACAATATTTACATCATGTGGAATATAAAAAAAAACATCTTTAACTAATATTACACAAACATGTATCCTAAACTAATTCTCTAATCCCACCCAAATGCTCACTATGCCTGATTTCCAATACGTCCTGAAATATGAAATAATTATCGGGATGAGACAACGCTCAGTAAGTAAGGACTATATTATTACTAGTGTGTGGCTAAAATGAGCTTTACAGTGTAAAAATTTATTTAATTATTTAACTGTTAAAAACCGCACTTGAATAATTGTGAATAATTTTTTAATCCAAATAGACATATGCATATTAATATATTAACTTTCCTTTATACCTTTTTTTCACATCATCATTTAGCCCTACTAACCGAGGCTCTATTCACAAATATGTTTGCAATTTCCTTTACTGAAAATCATCATTTAAGCCCTTTAAATATAGCCATGTATAACTATATATATATGCATACTTTTCTTTCAAATCATTATTTAGGCCTAATAATTGCCCCTGATCACATAAATATAATGACCCAAAAAATAATGGTATTTAAATAATAAAAGGGGGAGAAATGGAAACAGTAACCGAAGGAGGTAGTCGACTTCGTCGATGAATGCTCCGCGTTTGTCGATGACATCGCACTTTGAGGAAACACCCCAACAAATTTATCAGGGCCTCGTCGACGAGGATGAGCATTGTCGACAAAAAAATATCGAGAAGGATTTTTGGAACAAAGTGAAATTCGTCGACAAGGGAGGAAGTTCGCCGATGAAATTATTGAAGAACTCGTCGATGAGGTGACGTGTCTCGTCGACGAATCAGGCCCTATAAATAGTGAAAACCCAGATTTTTGATGATAATTAGCACAAGAAACCCTCTCCTCTCTCTCTCTCTCTCTCTCTCTCTCTCTCTCTCTCTCTCTCTCTCTTTTTCTCTGTCTCTCTATGTCCTTCTCTCTTTCTCTCTTTGATTCTGGGTTCGTTTTACGCCGGATCGAAGATCTGAAGCCACCATGACGCTCATGGCAAAGTTCTCTGCAAGTCTGCCGGAGTTGATCGTTGGCGGAGTTGGTTTGGATTTCGTCCCAATCTCAAGGTAAGACATTTTATTCAATATTTGCCTTTTCCTCAGTTATAAGAAATACAATACACGAAGAAATACTGATATTTTGTTCTGGGGGATATGATTTTAAGGGAGTTGAGCGGAGAACTCTGCGGGTATAGGGTCAGAATTTAGTAGAAACTTTTCAGAGTTAAGGTAAGAGAAATATGCTATGTTAGGAATTTTTATAATGTTATAAAAGATTTTACACATATGTGCATACTAGTTTATTACCCAATTTTACTGAATATGAGTTTTAACTACTTGTGTAGCCTGAGTAGATATTTATGTGATGAAGAACTTATATAGTTTTTATAGTGTATCATACTATACTGAATACACAAATATAGACAGTATATACAGTTTATATAGTCATTCCAATATATGGAGTTATACAGAATATATAGATATAGTTATATATTCACAGAGATTACACAGAAAGATATGCATGCATATACAACTTTTATATGAATAGTTTCATAAAACAGATGTATATATATATATACACATTACAGCTTTATACAGAACAGTATATATAGTGTTTATAGTATGTCATGTTTCCTATTACCATAATCTATAGAGTATACAGACACAATATATAGACAGAGAATACAGACAGAAATACAGAGATAGCATCAAAATGCTACAGATACAGTATACAGAGATTACAGTATAGAAAAATAATGCTATGGTAATTTTGGAAACATGATGAAAATAGTAAAAAAGTATATATATATATATATATATATATATATATATATATATATAGTATCAGATCCCTGAGGAAAGAATACAGACAGATATAGATAAAGAATACAGGGCACGATACCGTTGCTAGATATAGATAGAGTGCAACCACATATCTCAGGTAGTGTGTGGGTACCGTCGACCGTGCTCGGAGAGTATGCAACTCCCTAGTTTTCTGGGTGGAGGGGGCCAGTTTGACGAGATAGTAGCCAGTCTCGAGCCTAGGAGTGGATGCAGTTTGGCCGAACTGAGGTAGTGTAGAGTATATTGACTTATCTGGAGGGCCGACCAAATTAAGTCCCACCTATAGGCCGCACAACCCTGTCATGAGGGGTCAAATCATGACATACGAAATTCCAAGGATAAAACACAGTTATGTATATGTATACAGCTTTACAGTATATGATGAGTAGTATGATATTAGCAGTATGAAAAGTAGAAAACACAAATGATACAGTTATATTTTAAATTGTGAAAAGAAAGATATGCTTTATAGATTTATTATTGTACTACAATTAAGTTGTTATTTAAACAGTATTCTTAACTTAGTTGCCACACACTAGTAATAGCATATTTCCACTTACTGAGCATCGACTCACCCTATGACTTTAACATTTTTCAAGTGAGCCAGCTGGGCGAGGGGATAAGGCTTGTGGATAGAGAGTATATTGATTACCCTGGTTTAGAGGGTAAGTTTGTGTAGGGTTTTGTATTTTGGGACAGGTATTTTGGAAAGAGATGTATTATATAGTTATGGTATAGAAATATGGATTTCTGGTATTATATAATGTGTATGGATGTATGGATTACATTTTCGCTGCATAGGTATGATTTTATATTCAGATTCACCACGGTGCCTTCTGAGGCTCAAGTTCCATAATAGGGGTTATCAGAACAATTAATATATATATATATATATATATAATAAAAATAAATAAATTAACAAATAAGGAGGTCGCCACAGTTTAGTATCAGAGCCTAGGTTGTTAGGTTCTGTAGATTCTAGAGTGCCGCGGAAAACAATACCAGAATATTGAAAAAATATTTGAGGTTTTATTCTATAATCTGGATATAGGATTTTATGATAGTTTATGTGTTTTTCCTAGGGTGACGATTTCAGGAAAACCATAGTAAACGATCGACGAGTCATGTATTTGGTTTGCAGGAGTGGATTTTGGGTGTTGACTCTACGAGTCCAATCCTGTTTTGATAATGAAAAATCACTTGGTATTTGATCTGTGCATTGAGTTTGTGAACAAGACTTATATTAAGCATGCACAAAAAGATAACGAGTCATGGAAGCCTTCAAGTAAAGCTTACAAATCTTGGAAAGCACAATGAAACTCAAAGAATACGAGAATCAACATGCAAGCGAAAAAGTTCAAGAATATCTTGGGAATGGGTATTTAGAACTCATGTACTTACATTTTCGTATGATTTATTTTGAGGCTCAAAATAACTTAGAATGATTTTAGGATTCATGCATTTCATGTACATCATTAGGGAACTTACATGGGCTTAGAAAGGTCTTTAAAATCATGGAAAACTTGTTTTATAAAAGACCCAAGCAAAGAAGCAAAGTAGAATTTTAAACTGGAAATGAATAAGTAAGAAAAAGGGAACTTCGGCAACCTAAATTCAACCTTGGTCGCCTGAAGATTTTCTTAGGTTGCCTGAAGATTAAGTTCGATAGCTTGAAGAATTAAATGGGAAACACAGAACCTAGCAGAGGTACTTCGGTCGCCTGACCTTGGAACCTCAGGCGCCTGAAGTGGTCACTTCAGGAGCTTGAACCCCACTTCGGTTGCCTAAAGTCGCGGGAAAGTTTAAAAATCAGAATTTTATTAAAAGGACTCGTGAGCTATTTTATTAATCCAATGGCTGAGATCAATCCTAAGGGTAATATACTATATATTCTGAATATCTAAACCCTAGAACACATGTTAGACACACAAGAAAGAGAATAACACACATTGTTGAAAGAACGTTGAAAATTTGCTTCTATTGCTATACGATTGCCTACACTTCAATCTCTAATCTTCAAACTTGGGCAAATCAACTCAGATTCTCAAAAGGAACTTGTTTACTCAACTGTAGTTCAATCTAGTATTGAGGTTTGATTTTTCAAGTTATTATTCTTAAGAACATCTCATCTCATCTCATTACGTGCTCTTGAGTATCATTAGAAAAGTTTTGATCTTGAGTGTGCATATTCGTATAAAAATTGATTTTTGAAGAGATCATTACCTGAGAAAGTTTATTTAACTTGGTTGATTAATTTTTGATTCAAGAGTATATAAATATACATATATTTTTCATAGAGCTTATTATTGAAAAACCTAGTTTGATTAAAAGGTTGATCTTGAAAGTACCTATACATATACATAGTTATTCTAAACAAGATCATTACTTGATTTAAATTGTGTGATTGATTGAAATGTTTGATTTAAGTGTGTGTTTTCTAAAGAAGTCATTTTTAGATATATTAAAGCTTGATTAAATATCCTTGATACTTATAACTATACATTTAATTGAGGGAAATTTTCTGAAAATTAATATACTCAGTTTGTGATTGAATACATGAAATAAAACTTTGTGATTTTGATTGAGTTTGTATTCAAGACAAAGTTTTTGGTAACTAGTTCACATCAAACATACTTGTGCATTTTTGCAAAGTGAACCAAGAACCCTAGTTGACTCCAAAACATTTTAAATATATCTTTACTTGGGAGTTTGGTTAAATAAAGAGTTGTGTGTTGAAGCATAACATACATAAAACAATTGTATCGTTTTCATACATTCATGAGCTTCAAGTTATATCATATGTTAATGTATTAGGATTTTGAATTGTACTCACCAGCTTTTATTAGAAGCATTGTTTTGAGTGATAATTTTTAGATTCTATTGTATACACGGTTCGGTGTGTGAACTAGTGTGTGAGAAGAGAGGTTGTATCTCTTGTAAGCAGTGGAGTAGGAGGAAGTTGTGCCTTTTGTAAGCAGCGGATTGTAAGGGAAACTCCGTCCGACTTTAAGGAGCAGGGTTTTAGTGAATCCTTGAGTGGTTGCTCAAGGCGAGGACGTAGGCTAAGTTGGCTGAACCTCGTAAAACTGTGTTTGTCTTTCTCTCTTCCCTCCACTCTTTATTTTTAGCATTGCATTTAAATTGTGTATATTGCATACATAGATAGGATAGTCTTACAATTAAGTAATTGAGTAACAAGAATTTATTAGTAAATATAAAAGAAGGGTTTAAGCGGTAAATAAGTGCCTTAAAATTTTTTAAATACCCAATTCACCCCCCCTCTTGGGATTACACTGGATTCAACATTGGGATTAGGATCAGGAGGGATGGCTAATAGAGAATTTGGAGTTTTAGTTGAATAAGTTGGGTCTGTAGGGAAATAGAATTCTGAAACAGTGTTCTATGTGTTTGCAGGATGGACCTAGGAGGCAATAGCGCTTACACTAGTGGGAATGATAGTGTTGGTCCTTCTGGTGCAGCAAGTGAGGATTTAGATGCTGTGCTACGTAGTGTGGCTCAGTAAGTTATGACTGAGATAGCGTGGAGTTCTAGAGAGCAGGGAGGCCCATCTCCCATTCAGGGATGCACCATAGAGAAATTCATGAAGATGAATCCGCCAGCTTTTTCTGGAGCGACTGATCCTGCAATTGCTAAGAATTGGGTGTAGGAGGTAGAGAAAATTCTAACAGTACTTCATTGCACGGATGAGCAGAGAGTTTTATATGCTACGTATAGGCTAGTGGGGGAGACCGAGAGATGGTGAGCAGCCACCAGGTTGTTGGAGGAGCAGAGGGCTATACCAGTGCCGATGACCTGGACTTGTTTCAGGTATGTGTTCTTCGATAGATATTACCTTGCCTCAGTCAGAGAGGCTCGAGTACAGGAATTTCTGAGCCTGTCCCAAGGATTATTGACTGTCCGGCAGTATGCGGTGAGATTTATCGAGCTCTTGCATTTCTGTTCATATATCGTCCCTGATGAAGTAAAGAAGGCCAGAATGTTTGAGAGAAACCTGAGGCGAGACATTTATAGACAGGTGGCAGTACTAAGGATCCAGGATTTTACAAAATTGGTTGACAAGGCCACTATAGCAGAGGAGAGTCTATCTAGAGAGAAAAAGACACAGAGTCAGAGGAAGAGGACTGCGCCCTCGAGTTTTCAGGTAGGTCCCAGCCGAGGCCCTTGGAGAGGAGGTAGATCTGGCGAAGGCAAAGGCAGATGGTAGAGTATAGGGGATTTTAGGGTGGACAACTTTCTACCATTTTTCCTAGATGCGGAAGGAGACATCCTAGTGAGTGCCGATTGGGGGAAAATATTTGTTATCGATGCAATAGGCCCGAACATATGGATCGATCGTGTTAAACGTCGTTGAATTATGCTCAGGCTCCCAAACTGTTTTGAGGTGGATATTAGGCACCTCGCGGTGGTCAACAGAGGAACACTGCGTCGGCAAGGGTCTATGCATTGACACCGAGAGATGCTAAGACGGCTGGAGACGTGTTCATAGGTACCCTTACTGCTTTACCATATAAAATGATTATTTTTTTTTTATACAAGTGCCACCCACTCTTTTATATTGACGGGATATGTGAAGATAGCTAGAATAGAGACACAATCATTAGATATAGAACTGTCTGTGGGTACGCCGATGAGATTTGTGGTTAGATGCAGGAGGGTACTTCGGAATTTTCCAGTAAGTATTCATGAGAGAGTGCTTTTAGTCGATCTTGTGGTCTTGGATATACAGGGATTTGATGTGATACTGGGTATGGATTGGTTAGCTATTTATCACGCTAGTATTGATTGCCATCAAAAAGATGTAATTTTCGGACCCTCAGGTGAGCCAGAATTTAGATTTACGAGTTCACGCGTGCATGCCTCGCCACAACTAGTGTTGGCTATTCAAGTGTGGAGACTGCTACAGGATGGTTCTCAGGGGTATGTCGCATACATAAAAGAATTGCCAAAAGAAGAATTGGGACAAGCTGACATACCAATAGTGAGGGAATTCCCAGATGTATTTCCATAAGAATTGTCGGGTTTGCCACTAGATCATGAGATTGAGTTCACTATAGACTTGTTGCCGGGATCTGCACCAATATCGAAAGCACCATACCGTATGGCCCCGGTAGAGTTAAAAGAATTGAAAGAATAGTTACAGGAATCGCTGGATAAAGGTTTCATCAGGCCCAGTGTGTCGCCTTGGGGTGCGCTAGTTCTGTTCGTGAAAAAGAAAGATGAAACCATGAGATTATGCATTGATTATAAGGAGATAAACAAACTGACAGTCAAGAATAAATATCCTCTCCCTAGGATCGATGATTTATTTGATCAACTCTAGGGGACCAAAGTTTACTCTAAAATTGATCTGTGGTCAGGCTACCATCAGGTGAAAGTTAAAGCAGAAGATATTTCAATGACCGCATTTCATACTAGGCATGGGCATTACGAGTTCTTAGTGATGTCATTTGGGTTAACTAATGCACCAGCAATATTTATGGATCTAATGAATCGGGTGTTTCATCAGTATTTGGACCAGTTTGTGGTTGTGTTTATTGATGATATACTGGTCTATTCGAGGAGTTTTGAGGAACAGGAGCATCATTTGAGGCTAGTATTGCAAATATTAAGGGAAAGAAAATTGTATGCGAAATTCAAGAAACGTGAGTTTTGGTTAAGGCAGGTTACTTTTCTCGGCCATATGATCTCAGAAGCAGGAGTATCAGTTAATCCGAATAAGATAGAGGCTATGGTGAGTTGGGAAAGACCGGGAAATGTTCAAGAAGTCATGAGCTTTTTGGGATAAGTAGGTTATTATTTGCGTTTTGTGGATCGTTTCTCCAAGCTATTAGGTCTATTGACACGTCTTACGAGAAAAATGTAAAATTTGAATGGACTGATGACTATGAGCAGAGTTTTCAAGAGTTAAAGCGGCGGTTAGTTTCAGCTCCAGTACTAGCTATTCCTTCAGAGGAGGATGGGTTCATAATATATATAGTGATGCCTCTTTGAAGGGTCTTGGATGCGTGTTGATGCAGTATGACAGGGTTATTGCATATGTGTCTAGGTAGCTTAAAGAATATGAGAAGAATTATCATGTCCATAACTTAGAGCTTGCTGCGATAGTGTATGCTCTCAAGATATGGAGACATTATTTATATGGTGGTAGGTGCGAGATTTTCACTTATCATAAGAGTTTGAAATATTTTTTCCACCAGAAAAAGCTAAATATGAGGCAAAGAAGGTGACTAGAGCTTATTAAAGACTATGATTGCACGATTAGTTACCACCCAGGAAAAGCAAATGTAGTGGTGGATGCTCTGAGCAGGAAATCAGGGGGACCCGTTTTGGCAGTTATGGAGATTCAACACTCAATTCTGATGGATTTGGAGAGGCTCAGTATATAATTGGTAGAAAAGAGTCCATAGGCAGTCATTGCCAGTCTAGTGGTTCATCCTATGCTTTATGAGAGGATTAAAGTAGGTCAGGGTGATGATACAGAATTGGCAGCAGTGATGGTTAGAGTACATGATGGTCAGGGTGAGGAGTTTAGCGTATTAGATGATGGAGCTCTATGATTCCATACTAGGCTATGTGTTCCTACAAATACTGAGATCAGGAGAACTATACAAGAGGAGGCTCACAGATCCCTATACACGGTCCATCCTGGCAGTACTAAAATGTACAGGGACTTGCGTGAGTATTTTTGGTGCAGTGGAATGAAAAGGGAGATAGTTGAATTTGTTCAACAATGCTTGGTGTGTCAGTAGGTTAAAGTTGAGCACTAGAGACTGGCAGGACAGTTGCAGCCATTATTCATTCCAGAATGGAAATGGGTCCACGTTTTGATGGACTTCGTTATGAATTACCACCAGTATGACAGGAGCTGAATGCGATTTGGGTGGTTGTAGATCGTTTGACGAAAATCGCTCATTTCATCCCTATTAAAATTGACTATTCCATGGATAGACTAGCAGAAATATATGTTGAGGAGATAGTTCGTGTTCATAGAGTACCAGTATCCATAGTCTCGGATCGAGATCCTCGGTTTACTTCATGATTTTGGAAAAGTTTTCAGGAGGCTATGGGTAAGCAGTTAGCTTTTAGAACTACTTTTTATCCCCAGACAGATGATCATACTAAGAGGATGATTCAGATACTAGAGGATATGCTTCGTGCTTGTGTGCTTGATTTTAGAGGCAGTTGGATTCAGTTTATGCCGTTAGTTGAGTTTGCTTATAATAACAGCTACCAGGCTAGTATCAGCTTGGCTCCATACGAGGCATTGTATGGTAGGAGATGCCGTTCTCCTCTATTCTGGGACGAGGTAGGAGAAAGGCAAGTTTTGGGTCCAGAGATAGTACAACAGGCTTGTGACAAGGTCCGACTAATTAAAGAAAGAATTAGTATAGCACAGAGTCGGCAGAAAAGCTACGCAGATACTCACCATCGATAGTTAGAATTTGATGTGGGAGATCGAGTATTTTTGAAGATAGCTCCTCTAAAAGGAGTTATGAGGTTTGGAAAGATGGGCAAGTTGAGCCCTAGGTATACTGGTCCTTTTGAGATACTTGAGAGAATAGGGTCAGTTGCCTATAGGCTAGCTTTGCTGCCATCTTTGGCTAGAATTTATGACGTGTTTCATGTTGCTATGTTAAGGAAATATGTCCCAGACCCGTCCCATATAATTAGTTATGTAGAGATAGAGCTAAAAGATTTATTAGTTTATGAAGAAACACCGGTACAGATTTTAGATAGAAAGACACAAGTACTGCGCACTAAAGAAGTTCAATTAGTAAAAGTTTTGTGGAAGAATCACGCTATAGAGGAAGCTTCTTGGGAACTCGAGGAGTAGATCAGACAGGGATACCCGTAGTTGTTCCAAGAGGTATAGACGTACTCAGATAAAGTATAATAGTTAGATAAGTTTCTTTTGCAAGTACATGTATTGATTTTATTTAGTAGATAGTTTTTAGTTTTATATGTGTAACTTCCCAAAACATAAATGTAACCACGATATTCCTCCGCCATAAGTGAGGGCAGGAAATAAAATAAGTATACCTTTTTTCCTTTACAGAATGATGGAGTGTATAGATAGAGATACAAATAGTAAATTTCGAGGACGAAATTTTATAAGGAGGGGAGAATGTAACGACCCAAAAAATAATGGTATTTAAATAATAAAGAAGGAGAGAAATGGAAACAATAACGAAAGGAGGCAGTCGACTTCGTCGACGAATGCTCCAACTTCATCGATGACATCGTACTTTGAGGAAATACCCCAATAAATTTATCAGGGCCTCATCGACGAGGGCAAGCTTCGTCAATGAGAAAATACCGAGAAGGGTTTTTGAGACAGATTGAAATTTGTCGAAGAGGGAGGAAGTTCGTCGACAAAATTATTAAAGAACTCGTCGATGAGGTGACGTGTCTCGTCGACGAATCCGACTCTATAAATAGTGAAAACCTTAATTTTTGATGATAATTGACGCAAGAAATCCTCTTCTCTCACTCTCTCTCTCTCTATGTCCTTCTCTCCTTCTCTCTTCGATTTTGGGTCCGTTTTACGCCAGATCGAAGATCTGAAGCCACCACGACGCTCTTGGCGAAGTTCTCTACAAGTCTACTGGAGCTGATCATTGGTGGAGTTGGTTTGGATTTCGCCACAATCTCAGGGTAAGACATTTTATTTAGTATTTGCCTTTCCCTCAGTTATAAGAAATACAATACACGAAAAAATACTAATGTTTTGTGCTGGGGGCTTTGATTTTCAAGGTGTTGAGTGGAGAACTCTGCGAGTATAGGGCCAGAATTTAGTAGGGGCTTTTTAGAGTTAAGGTAAGGGAAATATGCTATGCTAGGACTTTTTATAATGTTATCAAAGATTTTACACATATGTGCATACTAGTTTATTACCGAGTTTTACAGAATATGATTTTTAACTACTTGTGTGGCCTGAGTAGATATTTATGTGATGAAGAACTTATATAGTTTTTACAGTGTATCATACTACTAAATACATAGATATAGACAGTATATATAGTTTATATAGTCTTTCTAGTATATGGAGTTATACAGAATATATAGATATAGTTATATATTCACAAAGATTACACAGAAAGATATGCATGCATATACAACTTTTATACGAATAGTTTCATAAAATAGATATATATATACACATATATATGTATACAGTTTTACTCAGATTAGTATATATATATATATTACAACTTTATACAGAACAGTATATATAGTGTTTATAGTATGCAATATTTCCTATTATCATAACATACAGAGTATACAGACAGAGAATACAGACAGAAATACAGAGATAGCATCAAAATGCTACAGATACAGTATATAGAGATTACAATATTTACAGTACAGAAAGATAGCGTTATGGTAATTTTGGAAACATGATGAAAACAGTAAAGAATACATACGGATACAGCTAAAGAATACAGAGCACGGTTCGTTGCTAGACATAAATAGAGGGCAACCAAATATCTCAGATAGTATGTGGGTACCATCAACCGTGTTCGGAGAGTATTCAACTCCCCAGTTCGTTGGGTGGAGGGGGCCGGTTTGACGAGATAGTTGCCCATCTTGAGCCTAGGAGTGGATGCAGTTTAGTAGGGCTGAGGTAGTGTAGAGTATATTGATTTATCTGAAGGGCCAACCAGATAAAATCCTGCCTACGGGCCACACAACTCTATCATAAGGGGTCAAATCATGACATACAGAGTTTCAGGAATAAAACACAGCTATGTATATGTATACAGCTTTACAATATATGATGAGTATAGTATGATATTATTAGTATGAAAAGTAGAAAACACAGATGATACAGTTATATTTTAAAATGTGAAAAGAAAGATATGCTTAACAAATTTATTATTGTACTACAGTTCAGTTGTTATTTAAACAGTATTCTTAACTTAGTTTTCACACACTAGTAATAGCATATTTCCACTTACTGAGCACCGAATTACCCTATGACTTTAACATTTTTTAAGTGAGCCAGCTGGGCGAGTGGATCAGGTTCGCCGATAAAGAGTATATTGATTACCTTGGTTTAGAGGGTAAGTTTGTGTAGGGTTTTGTATTTTGGGATAGGTATTTTAGAGAGAGATGTATTATATAGTTATGGTATAGAAATATGAATTTTTGGTATTGCATGATGTGTATGGATGTATGGATTACATTTTTGCTGCATAGGTATGATTTTATATTCAGATTCACCCCAGTACTTTCCGAGGCTCGAGTTCCATAACAGGGGGTATTAGAACAGTTAATATATATATATATATATATAAAATAAATAAATAAATAAGGAGGTCGCCACATAAATATATAAATATGTATAAAAAAAACTCCTTTTGACCTATGAGTGTCATGTTTACTGATTACGCGTCGAAACTGCGTAATTGGATGTTTAACCCGGGCTTTACGATTTATATTTCTAATTAAATATCAAAAATTGTCCAATATTTTAATAAAGTGCCAAAATCATCATTCTTGAACTTTATTGCACTATTTATGAAGTTTTGGTAATTTTTTATCGCAGGAAAATTCCCGGGAACCAAAACCGACACCTGTTTGTATTTCATACATAACTTTTATGTCTGAGCTCTGATCGAGACGATTCAAATTTTTGGAGAAAGAAAAAAGGATCATCTACAACTTTTGTGTTTTGAGTTTTTTGAGATACGGGGTCCAGAAGGGTCAGATTTGTGATGAACAGAGAATGAAAAAAATGAAAAAATCAAGTTGCTGGGTCAACCCTTTCCAAACGGGTCGGGTTAGTGTTATCCGGGTCTAGGGCACCCAATGCCTCCTTTAAATCTCCTTCTCTTCCTCTCCTTGCACAAGCAGCCCCTGTGGCTCCCCATTCTCCTCTTCTCCTTCTTCTTCTTCTTCTTCTTCTACTTCTTCTTCTTCTTCTTCTTCTTCTTTAGTTGTTTTATTTTTTCTTTTCAATTCTGCTTTGCTCCCTGTCTCTTCTCTCTATTCTTCTCTGCCCTCCTCCTTCTCTTCTCCCCCTTTTCCTATGTCTTTCCCTTGTCCCTTTGCTGCTGTACCTCTAGCAACACTAACCCCAGCCTCTCCTCTTCCCTGCTACACAGCCAAGGCAGCCATAGCAGTTCCCCGCGAAGCACACCAGCAGAAGCTCTCTGCTACCACAACCCTTGTCCCCCTCGGCCAGCAACAGCAGCTCTCTACTGCAACAGCTCTAGCCCCCTCTCTGAATAGCAGCTCTCTACTGCAACAGCTCCACAGCAGAACATAGCAGCTCGTTCCTGCTGTTCAAGCCACGCCAGCACGCATAGCAGCCCCTACACAGCTCTGCTCTGTTCTTTCTTTCTCTCTCTCTGTCTCTCTCTCTCTCTCTTTATTTTATTTTATTTTATTTCATTATTTGTCTTGTTGTTCCCTTCCTTCTATTCTCTTTCAATGTTTTGTTAATTGTTTTTATTTCAAGCAAAGTTCAAAATTGAATTGTTATTATTTAGAGAATTTAATTTTTATGAGTATTAAGTTTCTATTAAAGTTGTTTCTTTTTTTGTGTTTTTTTGGTTTTGTCTTTATGTTCGAATATGTTAAGTTGATTTCTTGAAAAAAAAAATGAATAAAATATAAAAAGAAAAATATATTGTTTTTGTTTTGAAGTTTTCCAAGTTTAATTTTCTTTTGAGGTTCAGCTTAGTTTAGGGTCAGCTTTGTTAAAATTGTGTTTATCATATTCTGTTTTCGTTTAGATCGTTAATGGTTTAATTTTGATTCGAGATCCTACTTCTTGTTAAAGGTTCGTTTTTTATCGTGTGTATTCATGTCTAGTTAAGTTTCCTTTGCGTGTTTTAATTTCATATTCAAAGTTCCCTTCTTTAATTGACACTTGCTTTAATGTTTCCTTAAGTAGGTTAGGTTTTCCATTCTTGCTTTTTAATTTAGTGAATGTTAGTTTTAAGGTTTAAATTACGTGTCATTTAAATTGTCAAAAGTGAAATTGAACCATCTTGAAAATCCTGAATCTGAACCGAGTTCAGTACTGTTTTGTTTTCGATTGGACGAACGTAAAATCTGAGATTAAAACGCATTCCCTGAGAAGACGATCTAGCTATTGGGCTTAATATTACACGACAGAACTCCTATACTTGGGATAGCTTTCGAGCTGCTCATTTTCGAGTGAGTCATTTACCCCCATAACCGGGTTGTGTGGTTCGAAGACTGGACTTAACTTGGTTGGCTGATCAAACTAAATCAAACTGTAACATGTATGTAAGTGCGATTTTCCTATTACATCCTGGTCCAAAAGCATGTGTGCACTTAGGACAAATCTATTATCGACCACCAACACTTTCATAGTTGTGTGGTTGCACTCATACTCATCCGTAGCTACGGTACTAAACATCCATCACATTCAAGCCTTCAGAATTCTTAAAACATACAATTAAAATTTATGCAATAAAAACAGTATCATAAAATCTCATTATTTCTTAATATAACAATTGTAATAAATTCTCATCATTATTCGCAATAAATCACATAATAAACATAACACCACAAAAATATCATACTTGCTCATTTACGCAATAAAATAAACTCATGTCACACGATTTGCGTGCTAATTATAATTTTATACATTACTTGAGAAAATCTATAATAATATATTCGGGTATATTTAAATAAAAAAATAGGTATGAACAAATCCATATATTTTAATTTAACTCAGATATATTTAATAAACAATGGATATGATCAAATATACATAGTTAAATTTAGCTCATGTATATATTTAAATAAAACAGATATAATTAAATTTGCGTACTTAATTTAAATTAGGTATATTTTGAAATAAAATCTGACATAATCTAGCCCACTTACAAATAAACTTGGATATATATATATATATATATATATATTATAAAAATCTAACATAATCTAACATATTGACTTTATTGTAATCTCAAGAGAGGGGTTAATTGAATATTTAAAAATTTTTTTTGCTAAGTCGACTAACTAGTAGTAGTATTTCACAAACCTAGGGTCAATCTAGAACGTATAAGAAGTAAGCCAATAAATACAGCTGTAATTAATTTGCTCCAAATAAATTAAACAAACATGCACACTATAGTAAAGCAAATAAAATAAGATGACACTTGATGTGTTATCGAGGTTCGGAAAAAGTGCCTACGTCCCCACCTCTAACTCGTAAGTTCAAGGATTCCACTAAAACTCACTTAACGAGTGGAGGGGTACTGTATACAACACCAGGTCAAATTACCAAGACTGACCTCAACCTTTACAACCAATCCTTAACGGACTAGATTAAAGCCCCCTCAGTCCATGCTTGGAATACAACAAATAATCAAATATAAATTTTCGTCTACAATATATGTGCTTCTCCAATATGCAGATTTGTACCAGTATAACCAATGCATTTCAGTATGGCAGGATATTATAAGCTTAATGAAGATTATATAACTACACTCAAGATAATGCAAATATAGCAATCACAGTGTGAGAGTGTATGTGTAGGGATCTTTGATTCAAAACAACAATATCAATCACAATGTTCACTATCAAAGATCTGAAACACACAAGTGAAAATTTCATAAATGTTTTTCAAAAGATAAGCACAAGAGATATTTTGAAAACCAGCTTGTCAAAAATATTTTCTTCAAAACACAAGACAAGCTCTTGAGTCTTGCAACAAGAATGCAAAGACTCACTGGCTTAAGAAATTTTTCCCAAAATAAATTCATGGATTAAATCACCAGGGAAAACTTTTAGGCTTACTCTCACTAAAATCAAAAATCAATCCAAGTATATGAGAGTGTAAGCTTATAGTAACAATGTAGGTTATCTCAAGGTACTCTCACCAAAGATGTTTTTTGCAAAAGGAATGAGTAAGGGTGGAGTATGTAAGCTTGTATATGAAAGAATGGCTCAAGGAATTTCAGAGAATACTTTTGTTAATCTATGTCTTAATCACTCTCTAATTTTTTCCAAATGAAGGTATATATATAGACTTTGATAAAAATATAATCGTTGAGAAACAAAGGGAATTACTAGAAAAGTTTAATCAGCCTTGTAACGACCCAAAGAATAATGGTATTTAAATAATAAAAAGAAAGGGAAATGGAAACCGTAGGAAATTATCAGGGCCTCGTCGACGAACACAGGGGATTCGTCGATGAGGAAATATCAAGAGAGGTTTTGGGCAGTTATAATTTCATCGACAAGGAGTGGGTTTCGTCTACGAAATTAATAAAGGACTCGTTGACGAGATGACGTGGTTTGTTGATGAATACAGCCCTATAAATAGGGGAAAACTCAAATTTTTGATGGAAAACTTGCGTAGAAACCCTCTCTCTCTCATCCTACCGTACTTCCCCCTTCTCTCTTCGCTTTTGGGCTGTATTTCTACCGGTTTGAGGATCTGAAGCCACCACGATGCTCTTGGAAAAGTTCTCTGCAAGTCTGCCGGAGCAGATTGTCGATGGGGCTGAAGTGGAAACCATCCCAAATCCAGGGTAAGGGTTTCTGCTCAATATTTGGATTTTTGATAGTTGTAGAAAGTGTTATACACGTAGAAATACTGAACTTTAGTCTAGGAAATGATGTTTCGAGGGTGTTGAGTTGGGAATCTTGCGGGTGCGGGACAGATTTTCTTAGGGGCTTTTCAGGAATTAGGTAAGAGGATAAACTAAACTAGTTCTTTTTAAGAAAATGTATGTATATATAGCATTTGATTTCAGGAAAATAAATATGTTCATATATATGATTTATATTTGAGAAAATACTATTGAAAATGATGGTATGTTGAGTATATGAAAAACTTGTTTAGTGTGGCATGAGTAAAAAGAGTTGTGAAATACTGTTTTCTTGGAATGTGTGAATGATACGAATTTTTTCAATGGAAAACCAGCGTACGGGCTAAGATTTTTATATGTTTTTCTGGCATACGGGTCGTGCTATGTGTATGATTTGCTAGCGTACGGGTTGAGCTATGGATATATTTGGACGGCATACGGGCCATGCTATGGATGTGATTTGCCAGCGTACGGGCTGTGCTATGATACGATTTTTCGGCGTATGGGCCGACCTATGGATGTAATTTGCCAGCGTACAAGCTGTGCTATGATTTGCCGGCGTACGGGCCGAGTTATGGTAAAATGTGAAATACAGGTATACGGGTCGATGATTTTTATGATATATGTATATATGAAAAATGATATGATTGATTTGATAATTAATAATATGAGATATCCATGTATCACAGTTTTAGTATATGTTATATGATATCAGAACCTGGTTGGCTTGCTCTAGGCTACCATTGCATGGTACTATTGTTATGTGTCCATGGTCTTCGTGATGATGATATCTATGTTAACGCCGCTGTACAGAGTGGTGTGAGATTGGATGGTCGACGTGGTTTTTAAGAAGTGTGTGAGCGCCCCTGGTGTATAGACCAGGTCTAACAGACCCATCAAACTTACATACTGTACTTTTGACTTCGCAGTGGTCGGCCAACCATTGTCAGGTCCTGCCCTCGAGCCACACAACCCAGTCATATGGGGGTAATACATGACAATAGCCAGCTAACCTACCGGGAATGTTTTTGTATTATTATTATTATATGAGATGAAATATGTTTATGAAAATGCAGTATATTCTACCATGTTTTGATGATATATAACAGTTATTGAATATGTTCTATAAGGTATATGTATAACACGGAATACTCATGTTGCCACACATTGGTATTAGTTTGTTTCCCTTACTGAGAGGTGTCTCACCCCAAAATTTTATAAATTTTCCAGGAGCCCCAGATAGGAGAGCAGGTAAAGCCCTGCTGATCTAGTACGGTTGGTCCGCCCATCCAGAAGGGTAAGTGTTTTGATAGGGTTGGATGTATTTTGTGGAAATGGCCCTAAGACATCTTTTTGGCTTGAGTGTTGTGTGTATATGTATAGTGTGATTGTGGTAACTCTGGTATTGTGATGTATGGTATAATGAGGTGTTTGTGATTGATGTTTCCTGCTGCATAGGCTTCCGTGATGTATTTCTTATGTATCCCTGGTACCCACGGGTCTAGGTGGATTATGATCTGCTGAGATTTTTGATATTGATTTTATTATATTTTTTTAAAAAATGTGAAAATTAAGCAGGTCATCACAGTTGGAAAACATATATATCATTATAACTGGAAATTATTATGAAATACTGTTTTCTAATGTGATACCCCATGGATGAAAGACTTAAAAAGATTAGATGTTATTACCCATATCAACAAGGTGCACTTTTCTTTTCAGGAGTTTTCCCATAAGAACTCCATAGTTAAGTGTGTCTGTCTTGGAGCAATCTTGAGATTGGCGACCACTTGGGAAGTTTTCTCAGGAAGTGTGTGAGTGAGGAAAAAACACACTGAAAAGGACACGTGTTGGTTTGTGGGGTCAATCATTAGTCTGATAAGGCCGCCCCCTGTTATCTGGTCCAGGTGGAGGAGGAGAGACGCAGTACTCCCTGGCAGACCCAGGTTGGGGCGTTACAAATGGTATTAGAGCCAACACCTAGCCAGAAATGTGATGAGATTCACATCGCCTGGGTTTGGAAATGTGGGTTCATAACGAGGACGTTGTGTTCTATAAGTGGGGGAGAATGTGATACCCTATGGATGAAAGAATTAAAAAGATTAGATGTTACTACCCATATCAACAAGGTGCACCCTTTTTTTTTGGGAGCTTTCCCATAAAAACTCCATAGTTAAGAGTGCTTGGCTTGAAGCAATCTTGGGATGGGTATCCACCTGGGAAGTTTTCTCAGGAAGTGTGTGAGTAAGGACAAAACACATTGAAAAGGACATTTATTGGTTTGTGGGGTCAGTCATTAGTTCGATAAGGCCGCCCCCTGTTGTCTGGTCTAGGTGGAGGAGGAGAGACGCAGTGCTCCCAGGCAGATCCAGGTTGGGGCGTTACAAGCCTTCTTACCCTGATTATCGCGATTAAATTAAGGCAACTCGAGAGTTTCGGTTGCCCATTCCTTAGGGCCGGTCACTCGAACAGACAGACTGAGAAAAGGTAAATTTTTGAGTTCAGGTGCTCGAAGGTGAGTCCGATTGGCTGAGCCAAGGCGATTTTCCAAACGTTCAAAAGTTCGGTCGCTCAGTGAGCTGTTCAGTTTGTCAATCCTCACAATTTGGTCACCCGAGGTGTTTTTGAACTAAAACATCGGGCGGCCGGGGAAGGTAAAAAGTGTCATTTTTTACGTTCGGTCGACCGTGAATAGTATGTTCATTTTGGACCAGTCGCCTAAGCCAAGTCAACTTATTGACTTTTTACTTATTTGCTCGACTGAGGCATTTTTAAAGTCCTAAGTTTGGTTGGCCGAAGCCCTTTAAAATTTAAAGGTAGGTCCTATTTTTGCTTAAATTTCACCCCTATTTGCATAAATATGACTTGAGAATTAAAAGGGATTTTTCAAGTAATGTTAAAGGACCTAAGGTCAATCTATGGTCATTGAGCTCATATAAGCCTATCATGCATGCAATGTATTAATTATTACAGCTTGTGATTATTACAGACCCAAAATTAATTTAAACATTAAATACAAATGAAAACAACTTGGTCTTCATTTCCCTTGTATCTCCATATGCCACCATATGATGTAAGACTTTGTCATTTCATGTAAGAATGAACCTGCACACAAGCTCAGGGCATAGGTAAGATACATAGATATTTGTCATTAACAAAACGGGATATGACCTGTATGGTCAACATTCTCCCCCTTTTTGATGATGACAAATACTTCATGCAAAAGTGGGTATAGTCATGAAAGGCTCCCCCCTGAGAATATGCGTAAAGGAATTTTAAAACTCAAGCATATAAGAAAAGGAAGACAAATATAATTAATCATATATGCAATGCAACCAAATTGTTTACCCAGTTTTACTACTTCTCCCCCTTTTGGCATCAGCAAAAGTGCTAAGGTAGAAAGGATAGAAGTATATAGGCATGCAGTGGGTAATAGTCATTCAAATATAAGACATAGTTTTGGGAAAAGTTTTAGAAAATTCGGCAGCATGCCATTTGAAAGTGGAGCATTTCCCAAAAAAAAAAAAAAAAAATCTATATCAAAGACCTGATTGATTTCAACAAATAGCTTACAATAATTCACATCAATCAACTCAAGTAGTCCAGTATTACTTTCAACATCCAAAAGATAGTATAGTCTTACAGTGCAAAATGAATAGCAAAAGTAATCTCACAAAGTACGAAGTATACAAATGATTGATGTAAGAGAATGTTTAAATTTTTAGAGCGTAGTTTTCTAAGTTAAGTGGCTCCCTCTTAGTTTATGTACTTAATCATACTTCTAGGTGGCATCTTTACTATACATTAGACCTAATTCATGTCTAATCTGTATAAATTTATCCTCCTGAAGAGGTTTTGTGAATATATCAGCCCACTGTTAAGTTGTGCACACAAACTCAAGTGCCACATCTCCTTTTTGTACATGATCACGAATAAAATGATGTCTAATTTCAATGTGTTTGGTTTGTGAATGTGCGATGAGATTCTTTGATATATTGATTGCACTAGGGTTATCACATTTGATTGGAATCGTGTCATAGTGCAAACCAAAATCCATAAGTTGTTGCTTCATATAAAGCGTTTGAGCAGAACAAATTACAACCACAATATATTTAGTTTTGGCTATGGATAAGGCAAACGAGTTCTATTTCTTGGAGAACCAAGAAACTAGAGATTGTCTTAAGTAATGACAAGTGCCGCTAGTCTTTTTTCGATCTACTTTACTACTGTCAAAGTCAGCATCCGTGTAACTAACAATTTCAAATGAAGTATGCTTAGGGTACCACAATCCTAACTCAATAGTCCCAAAAAGGTACCTAAGTATCCTCTTAATTGCTAACAAGTGAGACTCCTTAGGTGTAGCCTGAAATCTAGCACACATACAAACACTAAACATAATTTCAGACCTGCTAGCTATAAGATACAAGAGACTACTAATCATGCCACGATAAAGTTTGACATCAACAGGGATACCTTTCTCATCTTTTTCAAGTTTAGTGGAAGTGCTCATAAGAATTCCTAGAATTTTACCATCTTCCATATTAAATTTCTTAAGCAAGTCCCTAACATATTTTTATTGGCACATGAAAGTCTCATTTTTGGCTTGTTTAATCTGGAGTCCTAGGAAGAAGCTTAGTTCACCCATCATGCTTATTTCAAATTCGTTTTGCATGCATTTGGCAAACTCATTACATAATATCATCAACATATATTTGTACAAGGGGCATATGATCATTTTAAGATTTAATGAAAAGTGTAGTATCAATCTTGCCTCTAGTAAAACCATTTTCTGGAAGAAAACCACTAAACCTCTCATACCAAGCTCTAGGAGTTTGTTTCAATCCATACAAAACTTTAGACAATTGATATACATGATTAGGATATTTATGATTTTCAAATCTTGGTGGTTGTTCTATGTAGACTTTCTCATTTATATAGCCATTCAAAAAGGCACTTTTGACATCCATTTGATATAATTTAAAATTCTTGAAAGTGACATATGCAAGTAACATGTGAATGGCTTCCATCCTAGCCATGGGGGCATATGTTTCCTCAAAGTTTATTCCTTCCTCCCAATTATACCCATGGGCCACTAACCTAGCTTTGTTTCTAGTCACTACACCATTTTTATCCTTTCTCTTTCTATAAATCCATTTGATTCTAATAATAGTGTGATCATCAAGTCTAGGAACTAGGGTCCAAACTTTGTTTCTTTGAAATTGATTTAGCTCTTCCTGCATAGACATTACCCATGATTCATCCTCTATGACTTCATTAATATTTTTAGGTTCTTTCTGATATAAGAATGTAAAATAACTAACCAGGTTTTTTAACGAAGATTGTGTGGCAACACCACGTGAGGGTTCACCTATGATTTGATCTAACGGATGGTTCCTAATAAATTTTCAGTCTCTAGGAAGTTCCTGAACCTCATCTTCAACTTTATTATCTTCAGTTGATTTATCATTAATCTATGAATTTTTATCTACATTATTTTTAATGGAGAGCTTCTCTAATCCTTTTCTAATTTCAATATCATCTTCATAATCTCTTTTGGAAAAATTATTAGATTCATCAAAGACAACATGGATGGATTCAATAATAGTTAATATTCTTTTATTAAATACTTTGTAAGCCTTACTGTTAAGAGAATAACTTAGAAAAATTCCTTTATCAGATTTTGAGTCAAACTTCTTAGGTGCTCACTATTCCTAAGAATAAAGCATTTACAGCCAAAGACATGAAAATAAGAGATGTTTGGTCTATGGCCTTTCCATAATTCATAGGGAGTTTTATTAAGAGATGACTTAGTTAGTACTCTATTCATTACGTAACAAGTAGTGCTCACTACTTCGGCCCATAAATATTTGGGTAATTTAGTTTTCATTAAGCATTGTTCTACCCATTTCTTGCGAGGACCTATTCTTTCTTTCAACAACACCATTTTTCTGTGGGGTCCTAGGTGTAGATAAATTATGAGATATACCCTCTAAGTCATAGTAGTTCTCTATGCCATCATTTTTGAATTCATGTTCTCCTATCACTTCTAATGTGTGTTTTTTTGTATACCTTTTCATTTTGGATTCTTCTACAAAGTCGAGTAAATTGTTCATGTGATTCACCTTTATGTGTAAGAAATAGTACGCATGTGAACCTGTAATAGTCATCTACAATTACAAATGCATATAATTTTCCTCCTAGACTCTGAACTGGATTAGGACCGAATAAGTCTAAGTGCAGTATTTCAAGTGGTCTAGTAGTGGATATGATTTTCTCTTTCTTGAAACTAGGCCTCGTTTGCTTACCCATTTGGCATGCGTCATAAATTTTATTTTTCACAAAAGGTCTTTTTGGTAAGCCTTTAACTAAGTCATTTTTCACAATTTTTAATGGAAGATCCATGTTAGCATGCCCTAAATGCATATGCCACAACCAGCTTGCCTCATTTATAGCAAAAAAACATGTTACATGTTGTGAAGCTAAGTTATCAAAACCAGTGGTGTAAACATTTTCGTGATGATCAATAGTAAAAAGAATTTTTTTATCAGATTTATTTTCAACAACGCATTTGTCATTTTCAAAGAACACCCTATAACCCTTATCACACATGAAATTAGGAATAGCTTCCCAAGAGGGGGGGGGGGGAGTGAATTAGCTTTTAAAAATTTCTTTTAACTTCTTTTAAGAATCCTTAACTTCTTTAAACACTTAACCAATTCTTTAACTTGTTTGTTTAATTTCACCAATCACACAAGAACTTAGTTCTTTTATCCAATCAATAACACAATTAAACAACCAATCAATTAAACACAATCTTCAAACCAAACAATCAATTTATTTGTCAAGTACAAGTTAAGCATCAAACAACCAAACCAAGATATAAGGTATTCAGTACTTTGGTAATATAAGATCTTGAGATTGTTTGTTTGTGTATATAAGCCCCGTGATTATGAATTTGAAAACCTTGTGAAGAATGTAATTTAATATTCAACAATCCTTTCACAAACACAATAAAGCTTTTGTAATCAGCCCTAGATATAAATTTTAATCAAGCCCTGTATATATGGATTTGCTTAATATGATGTTTAATACAACATTCAATCACTCTTTCCAAATATTCAAAACTCAAATAAACTTTCAGTTAATTTATCTTTGAGTGTTTAACCAAGAAACGTACTCTCGTATGGTTTCCGCAAGATATGGTTTCACCAACGTACTCCCTTTCGGTTTCCGAAACCCAAATCAAAATTAATATTTAAGTTTACTTGATTTCCAAATATGCGTAGTATATTTGATTTTCAATTTAAATCGTCCACACAATTTAAATATGTACTGAAAATAAAGAATAGGGGAAGAGAGAGTGGGACGGAGATTTTTACGAGGTTCAGTTTATACCCAGCCTACGCCCTTGTCTTTGGAAAACCACCAAAGGATTCACTAAACCTGTTCCGTTGACGGGTGGAACAAAACCGATTACAACATTCCTTGGTTAAGGCTAGAGTCCGCCTTCTCCAAACGATATACCCTTGTTCGGTCCCTCCTTACATAGGCTAGAGTCCACCTCTCTAAGCAATATCCCCTTGCTTAGCCAACGATCCAAACACCTTGGAACGTTAATGAACTACAAGAAACATAAGATAAAATCTGCGTACAAGTATACTCTCTCAAAGAGCAAGTTAGTACAATTTCAGCATATATACTTAAATGTAAAATATCAATAGGAAATAGAATGAAGCTCAAGTGTAGAATTCACCAATATCCTTCCTAGAAGAGGATTAGCAGTAGGAATTCAAAGAAGGATCAGCACTTTAGAATTCTCAGCAAAAGAATTTTTCAATGAGTGAGCAAGAGAACTTAGGAAGAACAAGAATACTTTCAGCTCCTCAAAACAGATTTTTCAATTCTTTTCCAATTTTTATTTGTTTTGCAAAACCATGTATTTATAGGCTTTCAAACTTGCAAAAGTTTCCTTAAAGAATTTCCCTATTTATTAGAATATTTAAGGTTTAAACGGCTATAATTTAAAACATTAGAATTTTAAAAATTTGCCCGTTGAACAGTTTTTAAATGTCTGACAACAGTGACCCAATTTCAGTGTTTTGGCCATAAATTTTTATGTATAACTCCAAACTAGGTGTTCTTGGTGTCAAAAGAAAGTTAAGATAAAATACTACAACTTTCATGTTTACTACTCTTTAAAATAATGATTTTTTGATAGAGAAAAATTTACCTCAATGCGGCTATATAAAAACTGACAGCATTTGGGAAAAAACTCTTTTTGGTGCTCTTTATTCCAAAAATGATTCTAACCTTTTTAAAATAATTTTTGACCTTATAAAAATATTATTCAGGTATTTTAAAAAGTATTTAGGTCTAAGAAGTTAACCTAAGAGCTTCAAAATATTTCAAATGATATTTTAAACATTAAAGCACTTACATGAGACTTCTAAAATATTAACATTCTAAGTTCTTGAGTCTTCATGCTTTGTCCTTGGATTGAATCCATCTTTTCTTCAAGCTTCCATATACTTTAAGCTTTCTTACTTTGCCTTTCTTTAGATCTTTTGACTTTAATATGCCTTGGCTTTCAACAACTTATTTATGTCCTCATGTTCTTCAACAAGTAATTCATGTCTTAACTCATTTAAGCTTCATTTGATCATTGTGCGCACTTTGGCCTTGTTTCCATCATATTTGATCCTTGTGGGCACTTTGACCTTACTTTCACATATATGAACCCTGAAATATCATTACTCACACAAATACATTAAATTTCACTTGTTTGTTAGCAACAAAACAAGATAACAAGATTTTAAGTCTTGTAAGGCCAACAACACAATTGACTTATACTCAAGAGGTTATGTTTTAAGCCATCAACTAATAAGACATTATCAATAACGAGGAAAGGTTCCTTACCAACCTTACCTTCTCCGATGATTATGTCCTTTGCGTTGTCCCTGAAGGTCACGAACCCTCCTTCCTTGGGAGCAATGGACACACACTTGGCCTTATCGCCAGTTATATGTTGTGAACAGTCGTTATTCATATACCACTTGTCCTTAGATGAGGATGACCTTAAGCACACCTAAAAAAATATTTAAGTAACTGATGCTGGTCCCTAAATTCTGTTAGGTCCAATGGGGTTAGTGCCTAGTTCACCTTTGACTCTCCATACTTTCTTAATTTTTGCATGTCTAATTCTAAATGGATAGCCAAACTGAATATGACCTATCTGTTTGCATTTATAACATGTCATTTTCCTGAATGATTCTTTAAGTGGAATGTGGGATTTTGATTTACGAGTAAAATGTCCCAAATAAAGATAATTTCTTCTTACATTTTCAATTCCATTAAAGCTGAGACCTTCTTTACCAAGCGAGTTTCTTTGGTCCCCAAGAAGTTTTTCAAAATTATTTTGGCCCTCTGTAAATTTATAGATAATTTTGGCGCTATCCTCCAATTTTTTTCAAGCTCAACAATTTTCAAATTCTTTTCTTCTTAGCAAGTAGAGTAAACAGATTTTCCCATTTCCAAAAGCTTTGACCAATTTTTGCATTTTTTTTCTAAATCAATATTTTTCTTGGTCAAATTTTCAAGCAATTTGCATACACGAATATATTCATGTTGTAGTTCTTTATATGTAGGCATGCTATCAGAATTAGAATCAGCATCAGAATAATAAGAAGATAAAAAGCAGGATAATAGTACCTCATCATTGTGTGACATCAAGCACAAGTTAGCAACCTCAGAGTCATTACAGTCCATATCTGAATCATTGCTATTTTGTTTGTCCCACGATATGCCAAATTTCTTTGCTTTCTTCTTTTTCTTTGATTTTTTTTTTCAGCAACGGATAGTCTGGTTTGATATGCCCAACTTTGTTACAGTTGTAGCATATGGGAGCATTTGATTTTTCTTTTCTTTTACTTAATTCTCCCTTTTCAGATACTGAATCTCTAAACCTTCTATATGGTCTACTATTCTTTCTGAAGAACCTACTAAATTTTTTGGTGAGCATAGCCATGTCATCTCTTGATTTCGGTTCACTACAATCACTAAAGGTGTTAGTAGATGTTTTCAAAGCAGTCACTTTCTTTATTCTATTTTGCTTATTTAATCTACCATTAATAGCCAAGTCGTATGTGATGAGTGGCTCTATTAGTTCATCTAGGGACATTGCTTTTAAGTCTTTACCCTCAGCTATAGTAATAGCCTTTGCTTCCTAAACAGATGGCAATCCCTAAAGAATTTTCCTAATCATTTCATATGTGGGATATGTCTTGCCTAATGCATGTAGTGAATTAATGATATAAGTGAAACGAGTGTACATGCTCTGTATGGATTCACTAGAGTTCATCATGAATGCTTCATATTCACTAGTCAACATGTCAATTCTACTATCCTTAACATCTCTAGTTCCCCTATAAGTAACATCTAATTTATCCCAAATTTCCTTGACAGTTGCACATGTCATAACCTTGTTGAATTCATTTACATCAAGTCCACAATATAAATTATTCATTGTAGTTGCCTTTATACTTACAACTTTTATATCATCATCAGTGTATTCATCCTCACTCTTAGGTACTCTAATCTCACCTTCAATTTTCATGGAAACATAATTTCCTTTAGAGAAAACTCTCCACACCTTCCAATTAAGCATAATTCACACCACTGAAACAGGAGGACATGTGGACGAGGGTCCATCGGGAAAAAGGGTTACAGTATTATAAGCCATTTTGATCTTTTTGCAAAAAAACAATTAATTCTAAGCAGCTAGGTTCTGATACCAATTGTTGACTTTACTGTAATCCTAATGGGGGGAGTGAATTGGATATTTAAAAAATATCATTCTTAGGTCGACTAACCAGCAGCAGTATTTCACAAACCTAGGGTTAATCTAGAACATATGAGAAGTAAGCCAATAATTACATCTATAATTAATTTGCTCCAAATAAATTAAACAAACATGCGCAGTATAGTAAAGTGAATAAAATAAGATGACACTAGATGTGTTATCGAAGTTTGACAAAAGTGCCTACATCCTTTCCTCTAACTCGCAAGCTCGAGAATTCCACTAAAGATCACTTAATGGGTGAAGTGGCACCGTATACAACACCAGGTCAAATTACCAAGGCTGACCTCAACCTTTGTAACCAATCCTTAACAAGCTAGATTGACACCCCCTCAGACCATGCCTGGAATACAACAGATAATCAAATATAAATTTTTGTGTACAATATATGTGTTTCTCCAATAAGCAGATTTGTATCAGTATAACCAATGCACTTCAGTATGACAGGATATTATAAGCTCAATGAAGATTATATAACTACTCTTGCAAATATAGCAATCACAGTGTGAGAGTATATGTGTAGGGATCTTTGATTCAAAATAACAATATCAATCACAATATTCAATATCAAAGATCTAAAACACACAAGCAAAAATCTCATAAATGTTTTTTCAAAAGATAAGCACAAGAGGTATTTTGAAAACCAACTTGTCAAAAATATTTTGTTCAAAACACAAGACAAGCTTTTGAGTCTTGCAACAAGAATGCAAAGACTCACCGGCTTAAGAAAGTTTTCCCAAAATAAATTTATATATTAAATCACCAGGAAAAACTTTTTGGCTTACTCTCACTAAAATAAAAAATCAATCTAAGTATATGAGAGTGTAAGCTTGTAGTAATAGTGTAGGTTATCTCAAGGTACTCTCACCAAAGATGCTTTTGCAAAAGGAATGAGTAAGGGTGGAGTATGTAAGCTTGTATATGAAAGAATGAATCAAGGAATTTTAGAGAATATTTTTGTTAATTAAGGTCTTAATCACTCTCTAATTTTTCCAAATGCAGGTATATATATAACCTTTGATAAAAATATAATTGTTAGGACACAAAGGAAATTATTAGAAAAGTTTAATTGGCCTTTTTACCCTGATTACTACGGTTAAATTAAGGCAACTCGAGAGTTTTGGTCGCCCAGTCCTTAGGATCGGTTGCTCGAATAGACACACAAGGAAAATGTAAATTTTTTACTTCGGGTGCCTGATGGAGAGTCTGGTTGGCTGAGCCAAGGCAATTTTCCAAATGTTCGAGGTTCGTTCGCCTAGTGAGTTGTTCAGTTTTCTGAACCTCACAATTCGGTCACCCGGGGTGTTTTTGAACTAAAACATCGGGCGGCCGGGGAATGTAAAAAGTGTCAGCTTTTACATTTGGTCGACCGTGAACAGTATGTTCATTTTGGACCGGTCACTTGAGCCATGTCAACTTATTGACTTTTTACCTATTTGGTCGACTAAGGCATTTTTAACGTCCTAAGTTCGGTCCGCCGAAGCCCTTTCAAAATTAAAGGTAGGTCATGTTTTTGCTTAAATTTCACCCCTATTTGCATAGATATGACTTGAGAGTCAAAGGGGATTTTTCAAGTGATGTTAAGAGACCTAAGGTCGATCTATGATCATTGATCTCATATAAGCCTATCATGTATGCAATGCATTAATTATTACAACCCATGATTATCATAGATCCAAAATTAATTGAAGCACTAAATACAAATGAAAACAATTTGGTCCTCATTTCCCTTGTATCTCCATATGCCACCATATGATGTAAACTTTGCCATTTCATGCAAGAATGAACTTGCACACAAACTCAAGGAATAAGTAAGATACAAAGATATTTGTCATTATAAAAAATATAACAATATTCTTAATATAAACGTATAGTCTAAGAATACTAAATATAAAAACATACTTAATATAACAGTATACTCATATACACCATATAACAATATAACAGTATACACTATAGGAATATATTCACTATAACAATAACAATATAACAATACAACAATAATATAACAATATGACAATATGACAATATGACAATATATATATATATATATATATATATATATATATATATATAAATATGTACAATAATGAGAATAGTAACTTACTTCTAATAATGATAATGACAATAAGGATAAGATGCATAACATAATAATTACCTTAATATTAACACACAATACACATATGGAAGCAATTACCAAAATTAAGGAAATAATTCAAACTTATGATCAAAATATGGAAACCAATTAACTCTAAATTTAGTGGGTAATCATACAAAGGTAAGCAACTGGGAAAATTATGGAAATAATTTAAAGTTAATACTAATATGTAAATATTCAATGTAACCACTAAATGGGAAATTATGGAAGTAAATCGAATAAAAAATTGATGTACAACCCTAAAAATTAATATGCTACATATGAAATAAACACTAAATATGAACAATAATAATAACCCCACATATGAAAATTAATTATGACAAAAACCCTAAACATAAAATAATCAACACATTTAAAAATGTAAAAATAATTAAAAGTCTAAACGAACTTAAACTTAAAGTAATCAACATCCTAAAATTAGGAAATTGCCTAAACAAGATTAGCATGAAATCCTCTAAACAGTGACAAATATGAACATCATATGAACATAAGAGCAACACTTTTCATAAATAATAAACAATAATATTATAGGAACAAATAATATACAATAATATATGATAGCAATATGATACAATAAACCATGATAAAATATAAATGTGCATCTGATATTCAAAACAATAAACAATCACCATATTACCTACATAATAAACCATAATATAAATAAATATATATATATACATATACATATATATATATATATATATATATATATATATAAATCTGTGTGTGTGTGTGTGATTATAACATCATAAAAAAAAACCATAATATTATTTCAATGCATGAGGATGACAAAAAATAAAATCACAACATGATAATATGAACAAAGTCAAATAAAATCACATGATTAAAACAAAAAAACAAAAAAAAAAGTTCAACTAAAAATCCTAGAGTTTTTTTCCATTTTATCCTTTTTTTAAAAAATATATTAAATAATACATTTTTTGGGAAAATAATTCCTGAAATAACTCTGACGAAATCTCGCTACTTGAAGTAACGAGATTTAAACAAATCTCGCTACTTTAACTAGTGAGATTTAAGTAAATCTCGTTTCGGGAATTATTTCCCTAAAAAAAATATTGTTTAATATATATTTTTAAAAAATGATAAACCGGGAAAAATCTCTCCAACCCACCGTCTGTTTTTAATTTCCCAAAGCTTATGTAGAAGGGTCCTTCCATCAGATTTTTCAAGAACCCAACTCCCAAGCCGCCTTTGATTTTGCAGCAATGAAGCTTCGTTGCCATGGAAGTCGTTGGATAGAAAAGTATCTATACTTCACTCCAGACTAAGTGGTTTAATTAAATAAAAAAAATTCTTCTAGCCCTAAACCCCTCGGAAGTAATGTATAGATTATACAGTTGACAATCTTCAAGAGAATCCAAACACAAATTTAGTTTTATATATATATATATATATATGTTCTATAACAATATTATGTATGTTATAGATGATTTATTAAATTTGAAAACATGACAATCTGTCATTCAGAGTTAAAAAATCCAACCTGGAGAGACCCATCCATCCTGCCAATATATATATATATATATATATATATAGAGAGAGAGAGAGAGAGAGAGAGAGAGAGAGAGAGAGAAATCCGTCCAATCCAACATGAATTTCATCTATCTGCAACAAATTAAGTAAAGTTCATAACAGATGACAAAATAGAACAAAACCACTGACTAATGAAATGAATTCCCTCTTGCATTATGTTAACAAAATTCGTTTTCCATTTACAGAACCTCTCTCCCTTTCTCCCTCCCCTTTCACCATCTTCTAGAAAGCTTAAGCTTAAATTCATTTGGGCAAGAACAGGAAAAATTGAAGAAAAAAAAAAAAAAAAACCACTAAACTAGAACTGTGAAACCAAGTACAGAGTCAAAATGGCATGATATGGGTGGTCTTCAAATCATAACTGGAAAGACAGGACTTGCAGCTCACTCTGAAAATCTTCCGCAAATCCCCTGCCATTTGATCCGTGCTCTCTGTTCTGACCAGAACCAACAATTCGGAGAGCAACCCATCTTTCCCTGCGATTTGAAGCTTCGATTCGGCGTCGATGGCGATCGTCTCCAGAGTTCAAACACATCCAACTTTTGTCCGTGCTTTTGCAAAACGAAAAGCAACGAAGACGAGCAAACTAAGTCTTTTACCCGTTTATTATTTTTTTTTAAAATATATAAAATAATATCTTTTTGGGAAAAATAATTCCACAGGTGACAAATCTCGCTACTCCGAGTAGCGAGGTTACGTCAGTCATTTCGAAAATTATTTTCTCAAAAAATATATTATTTAATATATTAAAAAAGGGGATAAAATGGGAAAAAACTCAAAAATCCTACCTTGGGGAGTAGTAGTCGTGCGTAGGGTGCGTAGTGCATGGAGTGCGTGTGTTTGTGTGTGTTTTCGTGTGTGTTTTACTATATGTGTATGGTATTTTCTATGTGTGCATGTGTGTTTATGTGCAGGGAACTTACAGCAGGTAGGGGAATGACGAAGGGCTGCGGCTGTCCGTCGTGTATCGGAGGGCGACGACAACAGCTGCGTGAGAGATTGGAGATGGGGCCTAGGTTGTGGTGAAGAGCGTGAACGACAGTGTGAGCGAGGGCGACGAATGGTGGTTTGATGACGGAGGAGAGTCTGTCGATGACGATCTGATGGAGTTGGCCGTGAATAGAGTTCACAGCTGTCTGGTAGCAACGTGAATGTCGGGACTGCTGTGCGTGTTCTGCTGCTATGCGTGTGAGCTCCTCGTCGAAGCTTCGCCGAGGCTGGGCGTGATGTAGTATAACTGTGGCTATGAGAAGACGAGTGGTTGTAGTATAACTGTGGCTGTGAGAAGACGAGTGGTTGCTGGAGTGCAGGAGATGGGGCAGCAGTGCGTGATGGCAGTGGGTGTTGATAACATAGGAGAGGTCGGGGGCGACGACGACGGTGATTGCTACTATGTGCGTCAGAGCTGGCTATGTGGTGAGAAGGGTCGTGAAGCTGCAGAGACGTGCACCAAGGAGTCTTGAGGTTGATGCTCGAAGAGGGGGTTAGAGAGGATGAACAGTGAAGATGGAGAGATGAGGGAGATGATATGGGAGAGCCTGAATGTTAGAGAGGTGTGCGGCTGCGAGAGAGAGAGAGAGAGCAATGAGGGAAGAGATGGGTGATGTGTGCGTGAAGTCGAGGAGACGAGATGAAGAATGGAAGAGCTGCTTACGAGTTGTGATGGTGGGTGAGGTCAGGGTGACGACGGTGATGGTGCAAAGGAGAGGGAGAGAATGGCTGTTGTAAGAGAGGGAATGGAGAGATTCAGGGACTGAAGAGGGTGAGAGCCCCGCGCGGCCGTGCCTTCCTTCTTGTTTACCTTCCTATTTATAAAAAAACAAACCCTAAATATCTAAAACCCTTAGCTCCCCCTCTTTTTTATTTTTTATTATTTTTATTTATTTTATTTTTATCTTCTTACCAACATAAAGCCCAAAAATAAAAATAAAAGCAAAGAGCAGATCTAAAAATTCCGGGACTCAATTAAAATTTTGAAAAACTCAATCTAAATCGTCTAGACTCAATTTAAAAAATATATGGACCCTAAAGATAAAATATTCAAATTTGAAAAATGTTGGGAATTAATTTAAAATACTTGGGACTCAATTTAAGAATAGGGACTCATTTTAATACACCTGGGATATAAAGTCAGCTTTTAAGTGCACTAAGTTTTCTCACGAAGGTTTGGCTAAAATTGGGATGTCTACAATACTTTACCCTGATTTAAAAGTGTAAGCTTGTGCATTAGGTTGACATTGAAAAGGAATTAGATGACTAGAATTCCAAGAAATGTTTATAAGCTCATATAATTTTTACTCAAATGAATTACAAAGTTATGAAAAGAGTTTTGAAGAGCCTTTTATACATTTAATCTGACAGTCAAATGATTACACATCTTGGTTAGAGATGTCCCAGTAGGTATGATCTTTGATGAGTATGATTCATCATTGCAAGTTCTCTGTTTAAAGACAAGGTGAACCATTGATGGTTATCTATTTATCATATACCTAGTTGATTGTTTTCAAAAGAAAGTAGTACTCAGAGATCCAAATGGAGTGATGGTTTCCTTCCAACTAACAAGTTCTCATATTTGATATCTCGAACGCTTGTGTAAGGATAGAATTTGGGCACATGTTTGGGGTTGTAATAGCAATGAAAGAAATATACGAGTTAACGAATCCCAAACTTTTTTACCTATAGGTGATGAATTTTTAAATATTATTCTCAAATGATTTTTGGGGTATGCAAAAACTCAAGAAAAACATGAACAACATTTGTGATTAATTTTACAAACATTATACGAGCATTAGTTATATGCTAAACAGGAAATGTGGGTTCTGGATAGCTAATACAAAAATTTTGGGTCATGTCATAATCAAATGATAGTTATCTATTGAATCTTCTAAGGTTATGTTGGTGTTAGATCTTTGGAAGATAGAAAATGAAAATTGAAGTTGTTGAGTGTTGGTGTTGAAGTAAGGTGTATTAGGACAGGATGTATAATTCATCAATTTATATTAGTTACGAGTTTTAATAGAATTTATTAAAAAATTAACTCAAAACTTGTTAGGTTAACGATGGATTTTACTTGGGGTGATATTCAACAAATTTCGAGGACGAATTTTTTTTTTTAGGAGAGGAGAATGTAGTAACTCGAAAAAAAAAATTAAAAAATCAAAAAAGTTAAATTAAGATTTATTGATAATTAATTAATTAATTAAAAATTATTAAATTGAATAAATTAAATTAAATAATATGATGATTATATATATACATAAACATATTAGGGTAAAGTAATATATATATATATATATGTATGTATGTATATATAAAAATAAAAGTTATAATATATATTATTATATATGTAAAAAGAAGAAGAGTCAATCATCCTGAAAGTTCGGGATGATTTGATTTAAATAGAAGTCAGAGTCTCTCTCTCTCTCTCTCTCTCTCTCTCTCTCTCTCTCTCTCTCTCTCTCCTCACGCCTTCTCTCTCTTTCTCCTCATTTTCTTGGCGAATATTCGGCCGATTGAAGAACGAAAAATACCACTGAATTCCATTCTCCGCCACCAAAATTTTAACCAGAGTGGATTTGCCATAGAAGCGTTGTAGGCATCACTCCTAGGATAAGGTAAACTCTCACTCTCTCCTCAATTTTTCCTTAAATCTTTAGTCAAATCGATGATCGGACACCACCACGGGGTCCTAGCTCCGATCCTCGTCATTTTAATCGGAGCAGATTTTTAATTTGAGTTTTCTAAACACCACTCCAAGGTTAAGGTGAGGATAATGGAATTATATCTGTTAATTTTTTTTTAAAGTTTAATTAGCTATTGGGAGTGTATGGACTTAGGAAATATTAAAATAATTATTATTCTAGGAATTGAATTTATTGATTTAGGGGAAATGTGAATTTCAGGGTTTTGAATTTCGAATACCTCGGGTGTGGGATTGGGTATTTTAGTAAGCCTCTCAATAAGTTAGGTAAGGGGAATAAATTATAATAGTTATTTTTAAAAATTACTGGTTGAATAGATATGTAAAAAAAAGAATATGATATTTTGCTTGAGATTATTATGATACGAATATCAAATAAAATTATGTGGCCTATGATTTATACTAGAAATGTGTTTGAAACTGGGGTTATGTGATTTGCACTGAGAATAAAGAGAATATGATATATATGTTGAAATGTTTTATACAAAAATGAAGATAATGGAAACCACACTACAAAAAAACTAGTTTTTAGTGACAAATCTATTTGTGACGGATTCAATTTCGTCACTAATAGTAGGGTATTAGTGACGGTTTTATAAACCATTACTAATACGGCACTATTACTGACAAAATTGAATCTGTCACTAATAGTTTGTCACTAAAAACCCAAAAAAAACGCGTGAAAATATTTTTGGCTCATAATTTATCCTAGGAAAATATTAATAATGATTTTTGTGGTATTAGTGACGAATTAAATCCGTCACTAAAAGGTAAACTTTAGTGACGATTAAATAACCTGACTACTATTATTTTAAATAAATAAATAAATTTTACGTCAAAGTAGTAGTGACGAATTTCTAAATTTGTCACTACTGGCCCATTATTAGTAACAGATTTTGTAACCGTTACTAATACTTCTATTTTTTAATATATATATATATATATATATATATATATATTTACTTCATAGTATTAGTGATGAATTTAGAAATTCGTCACTATTACCCCTTATTAGTGACAGATTTGTTGATCATCATTAATACTTCTATTTAGAAAAAAATAAAAAAAAATTTACTTCGCAGTATTAGTGACGAATGTTTTAATTCGTCACTATTCCCCTGTTATTAGTGACGGATTTGACAATCGTCACTAATACTTCCATTTTTGAAAAAAATAAAAAATGTTTACTTTATAGTATTAGTGATGAATTTAAATATTCTTCACTATTGGTCGGTTATTAGTGACGGATTTGGACCGTCACTAATGTTTTGTTATTTATAAAAAAATGAACGGAGAGTAGTAATGACGATTTTGAAACCGTCACTAATGCCCGAAAACCCTATTATTGTTGTTCGCGCACAGGATGTTTTCCCTCCTCCTGCTTCTTCCCCTTCCCCGCGGCCTGGTCTCGCTAATAGCTCCCACTCGATCTCCCTCTACTCTCTACCGCCAGCCACCGCGCCAACTCCTTCTCTTCTCCTCCTGCTCCAGCGATCGTCTCTCCCAGTCTCCCCCTGCTCTCAATCGGCCACAAGTCCCCTCCAGCTCCTCCTCTTCCCCTCATCCTGCTCCGACGATCGATCCTCTCTCCCAATCTCCCCCTGCTCTCAGCCGGAAGCCCAGGTATTTCTTTCCCTTTATCTTTTTTACTTTCAAGCATATACTGAATATTTTAAAAAAAAAATTTGAATTTACTGAATATTGAAAAAAAATTTGAATGTATTTTGTTATTTTTCAATGTTTGAACAATCCGCATTTGATATCCTCAAGGCTTCCAATTTACTTACTACATGTTAATTGTTTCCCATTGGAACCTTCTTCAAAGTTGTATAATTAGATTAAAAAAAAAGGTACCTTGTCTTACAAACTCTGAATTTGGGTCATTGTCATTAAAAATAGTGTTGTCTAGATGAGTTAGTTTGGTTGGTTTATAGAGTAGAATGGAGCTGGGAAGAGAGTATAGAAAAGCTTGAGTAAGGTTGTGTGACTGTATATGTCAATTTTATTTTTCAGTAGACAGAACGAATGGGAATATGATTTCTTGCTACTAAATGGAGGAAGTGTGGTTGTAGACGGAATGGATGAAAAATTATCTTTTGCGTGAATCATTAATGGTAGGTTTCCTTTTTGCAACTTCTATAACCAAATATAGTGATTGTTTGTGCATATTATCTGTTTTAAATGTTGTTTGAGTTTCAATATAGGTTTTTAAGGGTTAACCGCCAAAGCTATTTTGCTGCAACTTTTTCAGTCGGTCATTTGGGAGGAAATAGTGAAATAGAAAATTGTTTTAGCACTTTTTTTAGACAGAAGGAAAAAAAAAATTGTTTTAGATGCATATGAAACTCAAAATTAAAGGATGAAATAATCTAATAGAGTCGTTCTCATCTCAAACATGATTTAATTAATATTATTAATTTTTTTTACCATCTCAAATTCATTTCACTGAGGTAAGATCTCATAGGGAAAATAAAATATACAGCATAATTAGTCTCACTTTTCTCTGTAACCAAACAGAGAAGTGATTTTAATTAAGTTATTTTCTATTCTAGTTCATAAGTCCAAACAATAGAGATATTCATCTAAAGTATTGAGTGAGGATAAGAGCCACCTGATTCGTCAATAACAAATAGCTCACTTCATGCCAAGCCAAACCCATTTGGCCACCATTGTGACTCCTTAACTTACCCTCATGCTAAATACAAGTACAAAAAAAAAAAAAAAACAAAAAAAAAAACAAAAAAAATTAAAAAAAAAAAAAAGGCACATAGATGCGAACTTCCCTTTAAGGTTTCAAAAATTTCATGATCTTCCTTGAGGGTGTAGAAAAAAGATGCAATTAGGGGTGATAAAATGGATCAATGTGTCATTTTGGATAGAATCATAAAACAGGTTGGGTTTGAGTTGACCCACTTACAAATGAGTGGATAATAGATCATCCATCGGGTGGCAATTCATTTTGCCACCTCCAAACGGGGTCTAAGTATTCAGTTAAATAGTGCAACACAATGAATCAACAGACAAAAAATAATGAAAAAAAATACATAAATAAATTGCATTAAGAATGCAAGGAACAAATCTCACAAGTAAGTCGAATGAGTAAGAGCAAGAAGAACAATTGAAGAAAATGCTTCATATCATCATAATATGAAAAAATAGGAAGGTAAATGGAAATAGTAATGTAACTTTGCATGGGATTAATGGGGATATTTCTCAAAAATTATGGTTGGTTTGATTCAGCAGAATAACTATTCATTAGAATAAGATAGAATATAGTTTAAATTTTGAAAATTAAGGAAATAGTTATTCCTTATATATCTCTTGATTACTTTATTTAATATATAATGAGAAAGGAGTAGACACCCACGACAAAATTTATGAATAATTATTCATTGTCTACTCTTTATAATAAACTCATAAAATATTTCACATTCTTATTTGTTTTATAACAATAATTTAATTTATTATGTAACTAGTTATAATTAATTTACTAAAACTAATCTATTCTTAGGAATAAGCATTTCATAAACTAAACATAATCTTAAAGACCAAACCAAAGTACGACAATCTCCTTTATAATAGTACTAGAGATAATAAATAACATTCTTCATCTTCTGTAGATTTGACAAAATAGATTAAATCCCTTAATTTGAACTAAATTCATTAATCAACACTTGTTAAAAGAATTGGATATAGATTACAGTTCGGTCAATTGATTATTGCGTAATCCGTCATGGATTATAACTATCATAACTAAATTCATTAATCAACACTTGTTAAAAGAATTGGATATAGATTACAGTTCGGTCAATTGATTATTGCGTAATCCGTCATGGATTATAACTATCATAACTAAATTCATTAATCAACACTTGTTAAAAGAATTGGATATAGATTACAGTTCAGTCAACACTTCTTCCATGATGCAAGAACTCTATCCTCAGTATTGGTTCATAACTATCTTGAGATATTCCAAAGATTTAGCTCTTGCATTAATTAAATAAACTAATATAAGCCCCATTCATATTAAAGGATTAAAGTTAGAAAGCTCAGCAAGATGAATACCACAAAAAACGAAATAAAATAAAATATACTGGTTAGGGTTCAAGTATTTTTCTATTTGGTGTTCTATCAATTGCAAAATCTAGCCATGACTTTGATGTCACTTCTATCATAATAAAAACAAGACAAGAGAATCTATACTAAACAACTAATTGTAACTCGTATGACTCATCCAAATGCCATTTAATTACTTTATGTAGAAATTCTGAACTCTCTAAATCAGGATGATTTTAATGAATATGTAAAAATAAAAAATCCTCTCATACGATAGTTCTCAGCTACAATTGTATTTTATTTTTGCTACAAAATCAGATATCAAAACAACTAAAAATAAAATAGGATTTCTTTTCAATTCTCCTATACAAATTCAAACAAAATAGGAAAGCAAGATGTGTCTTTTTTGTAATTGCTTGTAAAATTATAACTAAAAAATTAAACAATAAATGAGAGACAAACTTCCAATGAAATTGTAAGTATTTTACTTCAAGGTGATGGAATAATGCTATTTTATTGTGTTTACACTTTGAAAAAAAATGTCATTTTAAGTCATCCATTGCATTAGATAAAATTGATCGTCCTTACACATATTATTAATAAAACAAATGCTTACATACAATGAATAGATAAGTCTTATATTCCTTAAAACCAAAGCCTGAAATCATAGCCCCTTGCATGTTTGGTTTTTTTTTTTTCAACTTCATGTATTCATTGAAGCTTAGACCCATCCAAGAACAGTTACTATACATTCATTCCTAATCGTACATGTGAGACAAATCAATTGTTATATTTCAATTGATTATTAATCATACTATGTTGACTAATAATCACTTGAACATGTTAATTATTTGTTTCACTTACGATTAGTAATGTGAGTATTTCAACCATTCTTGAATTGTCCAATGTGGACAGTTCGGGAAGTTGTATTTACATTGTTGTCATTGTTCACGTTTTGTCAATTGTTATTATAAATTTCAAGCGCGTTTCTACTTGTATTCTCTGGGTGCATAGTGGGGTGTCGTGACAATTTCTTAGTGATGGAAAATTAGCCAAATTTTCACTTCCCCCATATTGTGTACTTGGAGAGCCATGGGGAGATGCTGCCGTTATTTATAACGACTATGACGAAGGAATTTGAGTGATTCATCGCAATGTAAATGCAACATTCATGAATGTAATTGGATCCGTACCCTTTAGAGTATGATGGTTGATTATAGGATTCACGATGCATGCATGATAAACATTATGAGAATATAATGAACACCATTTGGTTGAACATATTATAGGGTAATTAATGAACATGGATAAGAGTTGGATGGACGCTCGGGGTAGGTTTTTTTCAGAATACGGGAAAGGAGTACATGATTTCGTAGAGTTTGCATGTCCTCGTGCAGACAAAGCCAGTAGAATAAGGTGTCCTTACAAGAAATGCCAAAACATAACATTCAAACACATTGAGCTGGTCCATTCACATTTGTTAGACTTTGGAATGGAGAAAAGGTACACAAGATGGGTGTTCCACGGTGAAGATTACGCAGTTTAGAGCGATAATTTAAATGACGATGAAGATGAGGGGGCAATTATAGTAGGTGGTGATACACGTTCGGAAGGGTTAATCAAAATGTTAGGTGAATTGCAAAGGGGGATTGCAGTGGACACAAGTGATATCAGTGTGTCGCGTACTGGTGATGAAACTACTTCAGCGGGTACCATACCTTGCCATCCTAGTACGTTGAATCAACTCAGTAAACCATTTTCTAATCTCATGAGGGATGCATGGGTGCCCCTATATTCGAACTGTAAAAAGTTCTCAAAATTAGAGTTTTTGATAAAGTTGCTTCATGCAAGGACAATGCATGGGTTATCTCAGAGCACATTCAACATGCATTTAAGCCTCATTAAGGCAGCACTGTCGGAGGGTGAAACACTTCCCAAATTTTTTTATGAGGTGAAGACATACATGCGTGAATTGGGTCTCGATTACACTCTAATACATGCGTGTAGTTATGATTGTACACTCTTTTATGGTGAACATGAAAATGCAAACAAGTGCCCAGAATGTGGTGAACCGAGGTATAGAACTGATCAGAATAAGGGTAAAAAGATTCCCAATAAAGTTTTACGATATTGTCCATTAATCTCGCGGCTGCAACAATTGTATATGTGCAAAAGGACTGCTACAGATATGAGATGGCATCAAGATAAACGTGTTCAAGATGGAAACACCCTTAGCCATCCAGCGGACTCTGAAGCTTGGGCCAAATTTGATAAAATGCATCTGTGGTTTTCTAGTGATCCTCACAACATTAGACTTGGACTTGCTTCAGATGGGTTCAATCCTTTCGGTAACATGACCAACCCATATAGCATGTGGCCAGTTATGATGATGCCATACAATATGCCGCTATGGAGATGTATGAAAGAACCTTTCATTTAAATGTCTCTTCTGATTCCCTGACTGAGAGCACCTAGTAATGCTAATTGATTTTTACCTGCGTCGTTCAATTGATGAGTTGAACGAATTATGGGAAAAAAGGAATGGAGACTGCGATGTGCAAACCGGGACACATTGCGGATGCATGTGGCAGTCTTAGGGCATTAATGATTTTCCCTGCATTACGCAACTTGTCAGGTTGGAGCACAAAAAAGGTTACTTAGCATGCCGTATGTAATAAGCGATTGGCTCCTTATCCTTGAAGCATGGCGAAAAGTTATGCTTAATCTCAAGTTCATTTTCACTGAGTGTAGATCTCATAGGGAAATAAAATATAGCGCTAATTCGTCTCACTTTTCTCTGTAAAGCCAAACAAGAAGTTATTTTACATTAAGGTTATTTTGCTATTCTATTTCATGAAACGTCCAAACCATGAGATTTCATCTAAAAGTTTGAGTGAGATAAGAGCCACCTGATTCGTCTAACAAATAGCTCACTTTCATGCCCAAGCAAACCCATTGGCCACCTTGTACTCCTTACTTACCCTCAGGCTAATACAAAGTAAAAAAAAAAAAAAACACAAAAAAAAACAAAAAAAATAAAAAAACAACAAGGCACTGAGATGCGAACTTCCCGTTAAGGTTTCAAATTCATGATCTTTCCTTGAGGGTGGTAGAAAAAAGGTCAATTAGAAGGGGGGATGAAAATGGATCATGTGTCATTGGGATGGAATCATAAACGGTATGGGTTTTTGAGTGAACCACTTACAAATGAGTGGATAATAGATCATCCATCGGGTGGCAATTAATTTTGCCCACCCTCCACGACGGGTCTAGGTATTCCATTCAGTTAAATCGTGCAACAACAATGCATCAAAGACAAAAAATAATGAAAAAAATACATAATAAAATGCTTAAGAATGTAGGAACACCAAATCTCACAGTCAAGACTCTAATTAGTAAAGCAGAAGAACAATGGAAAAATGCCTTCATATCATCATATATGAAAAAAGAGGTAAATGAAATAGTATGTAACTTTGGCATGGATTAAAATGGGGAATTTCTCACAAATTATGTTGGTTTGGAATTCACAGAATAACTATTCATTAGAATAAGATAGAATATAGTTTAAATTTTGAAAATTAAGGAAATAGTTACTGCTTATATATCTCTTGATTACTTTATTTAATATATAATGAGAAAGGAGTAGACACCCACGACAAATTTATGAATAATTATTCATTGTCTACTCTTTATAATAACTCATAAAATATTTCACATTCTTATTTGTTTTATAACAATAATTTAATTTATTATGTAACTAGTTATAATTAATTTACTAAAACTAATCTATTCTTAGGAATAAGCATTTCATAAACTAAACATAATCTTAAAGACCAAACCAAAGTACGACAATCTCCTTTATAATAGTAACTAGAGATAATAAATAACATTCTTCATCTTCTGTAGATTTGACAAAATAGATTAAATCCCTTAATTTGAACTAAATTCATTAATCAACACTTGTTAAAAGAATTGGATATAGATTACAGTTCGGTCAATTGATTATTGCGTAATCCGTCATGGATTATAACTATCATAACTAAATTCATTAATCAAACACTTGTATTAAAAGAATTGGATATAGATTACAGTTCGGTCAATTGATTATTGCGTAATCCGTCATGGATTATAACTATCCATAACTAAATTCATTAATCAACACTTGTTAAAAGAATTGGATATAGATTACAGTTCAGTCAACCCTTCTTCCATGATGCAAGAACTCTATCCTCAGTATTGGTTCATAACTATCTTGAGATATTCCAAAGATTTAGCTCTTGCATTAATTAAATAAACTAATATAAGCCCCATTCATATTAAAGGATTAAAGTTAGAAAGCTCAGCAAGATGAATACCACAAAAAACGAAATAAAATAAAATATACTGGTTAGGGTTCAAGTATTTTTCTATTTGGTGTTCTATCAATTGCAAAATCTAGCCATGACTTTGATGTCACTTCTATCATAATAAAAACAAGACAAGAGAATCTATACTAAACAACTAATTGTAACTCGTATGACTCATCCAAATGCCATTTAATTACTTTATGTAGAAATTCTGAACTCTCTAAATCAGGATGATTTTAATGAATATGTAAAAATAAAAAATCCTCTCATACGATAGTTCTCAGCTACAATTGTATTTTATTTTTGCTACAAAATCAGATATCAAAACAACTAAAATAAATAGGATTTCTTTTCAATTCTCCTATACAAATTCAAACAAAATAGGAAGCAAGATGTGTCTTTTTTGTAATTGCTTGTAAAATTATAACTAAAAATTAAACAATAAATGAGAGACAAACTTCCAATGAAATTGTAAGTATTTTACTTCAAGGTGATGGAATAATGCTATTTTATTGTGTTTACACTTTGAAAAAAAATGTCATTTTAAGTCATCCATTGCATTAGATAAAATTGATCGTCCTTACACATATTATTAATAAAACAAATGCTTACATACAATGAATAGATAAGTCTTATATTCCTTAAAACCAAAGCCTGAAATCATAGCCCCTTGCATGTTTGGTTTTTTTTTTTTCAACTTCATGTATTCATTGAAGCTTAGACCCATCCAAGAACAGTTACTATACATTCATTCCTAATCGTACATGTGAGACAAATCAATTGTTATATTTCAATTGATTATTAATCATACTATGTTGACTAATAATCACTTGAACATGTTAATTATTTGTTTCACTTACGATTAGTAATGTGAGTATTTCAACCATTCTTGAATTGTCCAATGTGGACAGTTCGGGAAGTTGTATTTACATTGTTGTCATTGTTCACGTTTTGTCAATTGTTATTATAAATTTCAAGCGCGTTTCTACTTGTATTCTCTGGGTGCATAGTGGGGTGTCGTGACAATTTCTTAGTGATGGAAAATTAGCCAAATTTTCACTTCCCCCATATTGTGTACTTGGAGAGCCATGGGGAGATGCTGCCGTTATTTATAACGACTATGACGAAGGAATTTGAGTGATTCATCGCAATGTAAATGCAACATTCATGAATGTAATTGGATCCGTACCCTTTAGAGTATGATGGTTGATTATAGGATTCACGATGCATGCATGATAAACATTATGAGAATATAATGAACACCATTTGGTTGAACATATTATAGGGTAATTAATGAACATGGATAAGAGTTGGATGGACGCTCGGGGTAGGTTTTTTTCAGAATACGGGAAAGGAGTACATGATTTCGTAGAGTTTGCATGTCCTCGTGCAGACAAAGCCAGTAGAATAAGGTGTCCTTACAAGAAATGCCAAAACATAACATTCAAACACATTGAGCTGGTCCATTCACATTTGTTAGACTTTGGAATGGAGAAAAGGTACACAAGATGGGTGTTCCACGGTGAAGATTACGCAGTTTAGAGCGATAATTTAAATGACGATGAAGATGAGGGGGCAATTATAGTAGGTGGTGATACACGTTCGGAAGGGTTAATCAAAATGTTAGGTGAATTGCAAAGGGGGATTGCAGTGGACACAAGTGATATCAGTGTGTCGCGTACTGGTGATGAAACTACTTCAGCGGGTACCATACCTTGCCATCCTAGTACGTTGAATCAACTCAGTAAACCATTTTCTAATCTCATGAGGGATGCATGGGTGCCCCTATATTCGAACTGTAAAAAGTTCTCAAAATTAGAGTTTTTGATAAAGTTGCTTCATGCAAGGACAATGCATGGGTTATCTCAGAGCACATTCAACATGCATTTAAGCCTCATTAAGGCAGCACTGTCGGAGGGTGAAACACTTCCCAAATTTTTTTATGAGGTGAAGACATACATGCGTGAATTGGGTCTCGATTACACTCTAATACATGCGTGTAGTTATGATTGTACACTCTTTTATGGTGAACATGAAAATGCAAACAAGTGCCCAGAATGTGGTGAACCGAGGTATAGAACTGATCAGAATAAGGGTAAAAAGATTCCCAATAAAGTTTTACGATATTGTCCATTAATCTCGCGGCTGCAACAATTGTATATGTGCAAAAGGACTGCTACAGATATGAGATGGCATCAAGATAAACGTGTTCAAGATGGAAACACCCTTAGCCATCCAGCGGACTCTGAAGCTTGGGCCAAATTTGATAAAATGCATCTGTGGTTTTCTAGTGATCCTCACAACATTAGACTTGGCCTTGCTTCAGATGGGTTCAATCCTTTCGGTAACATGACCAACCCATATAGCATGTGGCCAGTTATGATGATGCCATACAATATGCCGCTATGGAGATGTATGAAAGAACCTTTCATTTATATGTCTCTTCTGATTCCCTGACTGAGAGCACCTAGTAATGATATTGATGTTTACCTGCGTCCGTTAATTGATGAGTTGAAAGAATTATGGGAAAAAGGAATGGAGACATTCGATGTGCAAACCGGGACAACATTTCGGATGCATGTTGCAGTCTTAGGGACAATTAATGATTTCCCTGCATACGGCAACTTGTCAGGTTGGAGCACAAAAGGTTACTTAGCATGCCCAGTATGTAATAAGGATGTTGGCTCCTTATCCTTGAAGCATGGCCGAAAGTTATGCTTTATGTGCCATCACCATTTTCTACGAACTGGACATCCTTGGAGGACTCGTGGCATCAGAAGCTTCAATGGAAAACCTGAAGGAAGGTCGCCACCAAAGCGACTAAGTGGGGAAGAGATATTAAACCAGCTAAGGTTAATCGAAAATGAGAAATTTGGGAAACCACCAACCAGTAGAAAAAGAAAACGCGCTGAGTGGGAGTTGAATTGGACAAAGAGAAGCATCTTCTTCGAGTTGCCATATTAGAAAGATCTTCTACTACGCCACAACTTGGATGTCATACACATCAAAAATAACATTTGTGAGAATGTCATTGGTACATTGCTTGATATAAATGTGAAGACAAAGGACACCGCAAATGCTTGCTGAGATATGGAAGACATGGAAATAAGATCTGAGTTGCACCTGTTTCGTGATGGGGACAAAATTCTCATGCCATCAGCTTGTTACACATTCTCAAAGGATGAGAAGAATAAATTCTTCGACTGGTTGAAATCAGTGAAGTTCCCCGATGGATATGCATCGAACATAGCTCGATGCATAAACACAAAGGAAGGGAATATGCTAGGAATGAAAAGTCATGACTATCACGTCCTTCTACAATGGGTTCTACCCATTTTCTTTCGTGGACACTTGACTGAAGATGTTCGCTCGGTGCTGATTGAGCTGGGAATCTTTTTTCGGAAGTTGTGCTAAAAAAATTGAGCATAAATGTACTTGAACAGTTAGAGGATGACATCATGATCATACTATGCAAGATGGAGAAAATTTTTTCGCTAGCATTCTTTGATGTGATGGTCCACCTAGCTATCCATTTACCAAGGGAGACCATAATTGGAGGACTAGTTCAATATCATTGGTATCCTATTGAGAGGTAAAGTATATAGTCCTTGTATAATGGTCATGTGATTTCCCTCTTTGAATTTTTTTTTTCTTCATTGTGTCTACAAGTCTATAATGCTACGTAAAATGCACAGATTCTTGTCGACTTTGAAGGGGTACGTGTGCAATAAGGCACGGCCAGAAGGTTCAATCATTGAGGCATACATTGACAGTGAATGTCTTGCATTTTTCTCAATGTATCTACATGATATTGACACAATGTTCACTCGTGATGAGCAAAATGCAGACGTTCATGCTATTAATGCCGAAGATGAAGAACCCATGAGCTTTATATTTCGAGAAAATGTTCGATCTCTTGGTGCACGAGTTTACGATTTCATTGACATGGATGACCTAAAAAAAGCTCATTTTTACGTCCTCAACAATTTTGATGAAACTGTTCCATATATGGAGTATGTTGTTCCAAACTCCTTACTTTGCATTGTATTTACATATGCATAATTATATACTTTCTTGCCATTAACATGTACTACTGTTTCATATAGCGAACATAAAGCTGAACTCCTAGCCCAAAATGAACGGAATGTTGACGAAAGACATAAGAAGGAATTTATCAATTGGTTTGGGAGTCGTGTAAGTAACAAAAACTGCTTCAGTTAGAAGCAATGTATGGTTTCACTATTGACGGTATTCTTCTAAACTCCTGTTTGTTTTATAGATGAAAGTCATGTTTTACAATAAGGAACCAACAGTAAGAAAAGATTTGTACGCGTTGGCATGTGGCCCCGATCAACGAGTTAACCGCTATAGCTGTTGCATTGTTAACGGGTTACGATTTCATATAAAGTCCCTCCAACTGCATAGAAGAACCCAAAATTGTGGGGTTGCGTTACTAGGCACATAAGGAGATTAAGATATTGATTACTTTGGTGTGTTGGATGACATTATAGAGCTTAGTTATAGAGCAAACATAGTCGTCCACCTATTCAAGTGTACTTGGTGGGACATCGGCAATAAAAAAACTGGGATAAACACCGATGCCTACTTCACCAGTGTCAATTTTAGCAAAACCTAGTATCAAAATGACCCTTTCGTGCTTACGATGCAAGTAGAATAAGTGTTTTACCTTAAAGACACAAAATTAAAGGGTGAATGGCATGTGGCCCAAAATATTCCTCCCCGAAGTTTGTACGCAATTGCAGAAGTGGCAGATAGTGAGATGAGTGCCAGTGAGACTGCAATCCAAGAAGATGAGCCATCTGTCCACGCAGCAGCGCAATCTGAAACAGATGTTGCCGAAGAAGGCGTTGATCCTATACCATTGCATAGGGATGGTGCTAGGGCAAACATGTAGAAGCTGCTGACATTACAATTGAACCTTCTGTAGACGTCACTTCATCGACGATGAGGAAATTGATGGGGAAGATGAAATAGGGATCGAGTACTGTAGTGAAGAGGAAGACACTTTAGAAAGTAAGGATGATACGTGTTGGCCTAATAAGGCTAACAATTCTTATTTTAATGATAACAATTCAATGATGTCTTTAATATGTTTCAAGTAAAAGTTTTTCAGGAAAGTGACAAAGCTCAAGTGTATAATTAAAGCTTATGGATTACAAAGAATTCTTGAAGAACACAAAGTAAAGCTTATGGATTACAAGGAATTCTTGAAGAACACAAAGTAAAGCTTATGGATTATAAAGAGCATGAAGAATAAAGTTATATTGTGAAAAGCTCAAAGGAAAGTTTGAAACCACAAAGATGATGGAAGAACAAGATTGAAGATCAAAGAATTATATTTTTAAGGATGTTCTAAATGTAACTACTTCAAAGTTAATTTCAAGTATAAACTGGTTTGAAGCTCTTAGAAATTCAAAAATATATTTTTATATATATACTCTAAAGAATATTTTTATAATCAATGAAAAGAAAAGTTTTTTTGAAAAAGGGAAAATTTTCAAATATTGAAGGGCCAAGCGACTGCCACATTAAGAAAGAAGCTTTTCAAAAAAAAAGTTAGTAGCTAGATAGGCGATTGCCTAAACTATCAGGAGCCTGCGTGAACAAGCCCGGCGACTGCTAGCATTCTATGTTGAGAGATTACTCTGTGACAGGCGACTGCCACTCGAACGTTGACATTAAATCTCTCAACGGGAAGATTTTTTAAACCACGTTTTTAGACATTTTTATTTCAAAATACTTGGAAATGATTTTTAGGAATCTTTGGGAGTAATGGATGGCTTCTAAAACATCTATAAATAGTCCTAATCTTCAAAGGTTTTTACATTTGATGCAATATTCAAAGGTTTTTGAAATTAAGCAATCTTCGAAAGTTTTCAGATCCAGCAATCTTCAAAGGTTTTTAGATCAAGCAACTCTTCAAAGGTTTTTAGATCAAGTAACTTTTCAAAGGTTTTTAGATCAACCGATCTTCAAGTATTCAAAATTCTCAAAGGATCTAAAACTCTCTTGTGCTTAAATTTTTGATCTGCTATTGATTTATACTTTGAAGCAAAGCTTTCAAAAATCAGAATGTTTCATTTTTTGAAAATCATTTGGTGATTCATACTAAGTATTGAGCTTCAAATTCTTTTATATTTGAATTACCTTGAAGTATCATTGTGCTAATCATTGTACCGATTAACTTTGTTGTGAGAGTTTCTCTTTTGTACACAAAATCTCTATATCTTGATTCTTAGACGATTCAGAGCTATTGAATCGTTGGACCAAACAAGGGATTGTTGTTTGGAGAGGCGGACTCTTGCCTAATAGAAGGAGTTGTTGTAAATAGGCATTGTTGCACTAGGTAACGGAACTGATGTAGTGGAACCCTTCGGTGTTTTGCCAGGGCAAGGACGTAGGCTGTGTTGAAGTCGAACTCGTAAAAATCTTGTCTCTCTCTCTCTCTTTCTGCTTTACTTTATAGTTTTACTTGCTATTGTTGTATGATTTAAAAGTGCAGGTTGCAGGTTCTTAAGTGAGAAAGAAACAAAGGCATTTGACATTTAGAAAGTACATTTTGATTAATCGTTTACAGAAACCCAAAAAGGGAGTACATTGGTTAATCTGCAGAAATCTTGATCAAGTAAAGTGCATACTAAGAGTTTACAGGGAAATCAACAAAACCTCTAATATTCTTGGTTGAGTGATTGAATTACCTTGATTTCATTATTTGACTTGTGAATTTAAATTTTTGTATTTTAAAGTGTGGTTATCGTTTATATATCTTCTTTTCCGGGTAATTAAAATCAAAAGCTTAAAAATCATTAAAATTTAGGAAGAATCCAATTCACCCCCCCCCCCCTTCTTGGGAAGCTATTCCTCATTTCAATTAGCATCAGAGCCTAGTTATAGAAATTCCTAACAAGAAACTATAAAAAGATCTAATGGCAAACATTGGAGTAGCACCCTTTGGTGAAGGACAATCCTCAACCCGTCCACCAATCTTTTGTGGACACAATTACACTTTTTGGAAAAAAATAATGGAAATATATCTCCAACACATGGATTGAAAAGTTTGGGAAGTTGTCATGGACGGAAATCTTATCATATTCACTAAGTTAGTTGATGGAAAATATATTCCAAAAAAAAAGAAAAAGATGACCGACTTAGATTATAAAATGCTTCAAATAAATGCAAGTGCTATAAATGCGTTATATTGTGCATTAGATGCTAATGAGTTTAATCGAGTCATGGCCTGCAAAACAGCTAAGGAGATTTGAGATAAACTAGAAGTAACTTATGAAGGAACCATTGATGTTAGAGACAATAGGATAGACATGCTAACAAGTGAATACGAGCATTCAAAATGAATTCTGATGAAACAATATCAAGCATGTACACTAGATTTACCCGCATAATAAACTCTTTAAGTGTCTTAGGAAAAACCTATACTACATATGAAATGATCAGAAAAATTCTAAGAGGCCTACCCTCTATTTGGGAACCAAAGGCCACAGCTATCATGGAAGGTAGAAACCTTAAGACTACTTCTTTGGATGAACTTATAGGTTCACTTCTTACATATGAAATGGCATTGAAAGAAAGGAATCTTGAACCAAAGCATAAAAGATCCATAGCTCTAAAAGCATCTAGCCATAGCACTAGTGAAGAAGAAAGCGAAACAAGTGACTTAGATCAAGATGAATTGGCATTCATTACTAAGAGACTAGGAAAATTCTATAGAAGAAATAAAAGGTTTCCTAGAAAGTTTAATAAAAAGAAAACTGAAAAAAGAGATACAAGTAGGAAAGAAAATAAAGGTAAGAATGAACCAATCTGTTATCATTGCAAAATGTTAGGGCATATTAAATCGGAGTGTCCATTATTCAAGAAAGACAGGAAGAAAAAGAAGGAAGCAATTAAAGCTATTTGGGACGACTCAAGCTCCAGCGAAACTGAAACCGAATCAAGTGAACAAAAGATGGCAAATATATGCTTCATGGTAAACGATGAAGAGGTAAATTCTTATTACTCTTCAACAGAATCTCAAAATGTGTCTTGTGATGAGTCATGTGAAAGTTTTCCTTCTTATAAAGAATTAAAAACTGAATTATTTTCACTACATAAAGGATTTATAAAAGTGTCTAAAAGAAATATAATTTTGAAAGATCAAAATCAAGAACTAATAAAGCAACTTGAATCATCTAAAGTTATTGAAGAAGAAAGAAACACTTATATTAAGAAGTTGGAAGAAGAAATAAACATAGCAAAACAAGAGTTAGATAAAACTCATAAAAATGATTTGAATAAGAAAGATTTAGAAATAAATGAACTCAAAAAGGTAATTGAGGATAAAGAAAAGATTGTCTATAATTTTACTAAAGATAAAGAAAACTTTGAAAAGATGATTGGACAGTAAAGGCTTCATGAAAACAAAGAAGGAATAGGCTACAACGGTAAAACAAATAAAAGGAATAAAAATCTATACATGGGATATTTTGTTAAGGAAGTTAAGTTTTATGCTAGTACTTTATCAAATAACAAACATGAACACACTACTTGCCATATGTGCAAGACTAAAGGTCATGTGATGTTCAATTGCCCATTAAAGAAAAAATATGTTAAAGTTCAAGGAGAGTGGAAAACAAATTGTGAAACCAACAACAAAACAATGAAATTCAAAAGAATTTGGGTTCCAAAAACTAACACACAGTGTCCCTCATTATAGATTTGCCTTAGGACAACAACGACAACGGACAAATGGTACTTGGACAGCGGATGCTCAAGGCATATGACCAGTGACAAGACCAAGTTCACTACCTTAAAACAAAAGGATGGGGAATACGTCACCTTCGGCGACAATGCCAAAGGTAAAATTGTTGGTATCGGAAAAATTGGTAAAAAATCTTCACTCACTATAGATAATGTGCTATTAGTGGAAGGACTAAAACATAATCTTTTAAGTATTAGTCAATTTAGTGATAAAGGGTTCGAAGTAATGTTCATGAAAGAAAAATGTGTTATCCATAATCCCAAAAATAAAGAAACCTTGCGTATGGCTCATAGAATAAATAATGTTTACTGTATAAATCTTGAGAAAATAGCAAATCAAAACATAACTTGTTTAACAGCTATGAATGAAGTAAGTTGGTTATGGCATAGAAAATTAGGACATGCCAGCATGGACCTACTATCTAAATTATCTAAGAAAAATCTTGTAAAAAGATTACAAAATATTAAGTACACAAAAGACAAGATGTGTGATGCTTGTCAAAAGGAAAAACAAGTAAAAACAAGTTTCAAAAAGAAAAAAATCATATCCACCAAAAGACCCCTAGAACTCCTACACGTAGACTTGTTTGGTCCAACTAGAATCTTAAGCTTAGGTGGAAAACAATATGCTTTTGTAATAGTAGATGATTTTTCAAGATTTACTTGGGTAATCTTTTTAGCAAACAAAGATGAAGCTTGTAACCAATTAACAACCTTATGCAAGAAACTACAAAATGAGAAAGGCTATAATGTAACAAGCTTTAGAAGTGACCAAGGAAGAGAGTTTAAAAATCAGGAAGTTGATAAATTTTGTAATGAACATGGAATAACTCACAATTTTTCAGCACCTAGAACTCCACAAAAAAATGGAGTTGTTAAAAGGAAAAATAGAATTTTGCAAGAAATGGCAAGAACAATGCTCAATGAAAATAGTCTACCTAAATATTTTTGGGCAAAAGCTGTAAATACAGCACGTTACATTGTAAATAGGGTATCAATAAGATCAAAAATAGATAAAACACCATATGAACTTTGGAAAGATAGAAAACCAAACATATCCTACTTTCATGTATTCGGTTGTAAATGCTTTATATTAAATACTAAAGATGATCTAGGAAGATTTTATGCAAAGTCAGATGAAGGTATTTTCTTAAGTTATTCTACAAATAGTAAAGCTTATAGGATTTATAATAAAAGAACTTCTACAATTATGGAATCAATTCATATAACTTTTGATGAATCAAATCATTATAGCATTAAATATACAAATGATGAAAAAAAGTCACTTCACAAAAGGAAGAAGTTCTTAAAATAAAAGAAGAAAAGAATAATGACGCTCTAAATGAAAACTTTTCAAAGAATCTGAAACTCCCTAAAGAGTGGAAATATGACAAAAATCACCCAAAAGAACAAATTCTTGGTAAAACATCAAAAGGAATAACCACTAGAGCCTCACTAAAGAATATTTGCAATCAGTATGCTTTTTTATCCCAAGATGAACCAAAAAATATTGAAGATGCCTTAAATGATGATTCTTGGATTATAACTATGCAAGAGGAATTAAATCAATTGGAAAGAAGTCAAGTATGGGAACTAATACCAAAACCCAAAGATAAATCAATTATAGAAACTAAATGGGTGTTTAGAAACAAGAAGGATGAAAATGGAGTTATTGTAAGAAATAAAACTAGGATAGTGGCACAAGGGTATAATCAAGAAGAAGGAATTGATTATGATGAAAATTTTGCACCTGTGGCAAGAATGGAAGCTATTAGGATGCTTTTAGCCTATGCAGCCCGTAAAGATTTTAAGTTATATCAAAGGGATGTGAAGAGTGCATTTTTAAATGGATATATAAATGAAGAAGTATATGTCAAACAACCTCCAGAGTTTGAAAATTCTAAAAATCCAAACCATGTATTCAAATTAACAAAAGCTCTTTATGGTTTAAAACAAGCTCCAAGAGCTTGGTATAAGAGGTTAAGTAAATTCTTAGTTAAAAGTGAATTTACAAGGGGAAAGGTTGATGGTACCTTATTTATTAAAATGAAAAACAAAGATATGTTATTAGTTCAAATATATGTGGATGATACTATATTTGGAGCTACAAATAAAGATCTATTTAAAGAATTTTCCACATGTATGCAAAAAGAGTTTGAGATGAGTATGATGAGAGAACTAAATTACTTTCTTGGATTACAAATCAAACAAGCAAAAAATGGAACTTTCGTAAATCAAACTAAATATATTAAAGACATGTTAAACAAGTTTGATATGGAAGAAAGTAAACCTATAGGAATTCCTATGAGTACTTCAACTAGTCTTGACAAAGATGAAAAAGGGAAACAAGTTGATACTAAGCACTATCGAGGAATGATAGGAAGCTTACTCTATTTAACAGCAAGTAGGCCAGATATTATGTTTAGTGTATGTATGTGTGCAAGGTTTCAATCAGCTCCTAAGGAATCACACCAAACAGCAGTCAAAAGAATCCTTAGATATCTATTAGGCACACTTGAACTAGGATTATGGTATCCAAAGGAATCCAAATTTGAAATGATTAGTTATTCAGATGTAGACTTTACTGGATGCAAAATAGATAGACAAAGAACAAGTGGAATGTGTCATTTTCTAGGACATTCTTTAGTTTCATGGTCTTCAAAGAAACAAAACCCTGTAGCATTATCCACAGCAGAAGCAGAATACATTGTTGCAAGAAGTTGTTATGCACAAACATTGTATATGAAACAGCAATTAAAAGATTTCCAAATACAATATTAAACTATCCCTATCAAATGTGACAACACAAGTGCTATTAATATTTCAAAAAATCCAATATCTCACTCAAGAACAAAACACATTGACATAAGACATCATTTCTTGAGAGATCATGTGCAAAACGAAGATATAATGCTAGAATTTGTAAATACACATGATCAATTAGCAGATATTTTCACAAAGCTTTTGTCAGAAGAAAGATTCAAATTTATAAGAAGAGAATTCGCCATGCTTCATAATCGTGAAATAAGCTAAACATTGTTCTGTTTGGCAGGCGACTGCTAGGCTACTGTCTTTTAAAATTCCACATAGACAAGCACCGACCACATTCAAGCAGGCAACTACCTCGCGGCAAGTAGGGTTTAAAACCCTATTTTAAGTCATTTTAAAACACACCAGGCGCCTGCCTATTCATCTTTCTCTCTAAAATCTTTCGTCTCTATCATTTTCCATACACATATTCCGTTCAAATCATCTTGAAACCAAGTCTCTAATCCTTCCTACTCACCAAATCCCGAACCTAACTTAGGGTTTCCTTGTTTTTTCTTCTCCATACAAACATGCCTCGATCCAAATCCATTGGTGTCAAGGGATCCTCATCTTTAACAAGGATCAATAATGATGAGGTGGAGAGATGGTTAGTGACTCCACATGCTAAGCACCTTTACTGAAATTAGATTGCTTTAGTTGAACCTATTTTAGGTAAGGTTCTTGACGTAACTTTCTTCAAGTCCGATTTTCCCGAAATCATGGAACTCTTTAAGAACATTGGGTGGGATAAGTTTGTTACCTATCAAGCTAAAGGATATTATCCCAATGTTGTTTGGATTTTTTATGCAAACATGGAACGATGTGATAATGGAATCAAAAAAAATTTTCTTGGGCAAAACATCCATCCAACTTCAATATCCTTGGGAAAGATTCTTCGAATTAAGCCAGGGGATTTTGAGGTTCATATTATTGAGAAGCAATGGATTATGGCTCAAGGTTTTAGTCCATAAGAGTTTTTGCCTCTGGTCATGACTGAAACTCCTGTTAACTTTGGGCATCCTCCACTTTATAAGCAGCTTAGTCTGAAAGCCCTAATTCTGCATAAGTTCTTTACAAACAACATCTTACCACGATCCGGTTCTCATGACCATATTTCGTTTCTAGATTGTTTTGTAATGTGGTGCATTCTCAAAGGAAAGAAGATGGATCTTCCAAGTTTGATTATCCAGTGGATAATCATGAAAGTCGATGCTCCTCGTATTGTTCTACCATATGCTAGAGTGTTGAATATGGTTTTTGCTCATTTTAATGTTTTAACACCATCATTCAACTTCATTAGCAAGACTTATTATGATATCTTTTCTGATACCGTTCTTAAACGGATGGGATATAAGAATTCTCCTCAAGGGTGGTTTCATAAAGGACATAGGAATGTCTCATCTGCACCACCACCTTCTTCATCTTCCATCCCAACACCTTTAGTTTAGCTTGATCCAGACACTCCTTCATGGTTTGTTCCATTTTTTAATCATTATATGACGTTCAGTGATGGTATGAAATCTAGTCTTGGTCCTTTACAAGAGAAGGTTACCTCCATAGAAACTCATTATTCATATATTGATAAGCGAGTTGAAAAGATTGAGCTACAATTGGCCAGTTCTTCTGAAGGAAAATCTCCTATGAGTATCAGTTATACTACATCCAGTGAGGATGAATCTGGTGACCAAGAGGAAGGAGATGATGAAAGTGAACAAGAGGAAGGAAATAATGAATCTGGAGAACAAGAGGAAGGATATGATGAAAGTGACTCTATGGAAGCTTCTGACTAATATGTTTTTATCTATAAGATATTTATCACTGTTCTGTGCTTTTCCGTATTCAAGTTTTATCGCATAGGCTGTTGATATTCTAAAACTAGTACTTTGCAGCATTCCTATATTTTTTGTATCTCTTTCTCCTTTTTGATTGATGTCTAAAGGGGGAGAAATGTTTAAGAGAAGTGAGTGCAAAAATATGATATATATATATATATATATATATATATATATATATATATATATGGTCTATAAAACTTTAAATGGATGGATGGATCTTTTATGAAGATTATCTTTGTACTTGTATGTGTGGTTTATTCATGGTTATATCATGTTTATTGATAGGGGGAGATCTTTGTACTTGTATGTGTGGTTTATTTATGGATTCATGGATTATCTTTTGGACTTATATACATGAATTACATCATGCTTATCGATAGGGGGAGCCATGAGTATTAAAATCTTATTATTTTTGCTCTCGATTTGTCATTATCAAAAAGGGGGAGATTGTTGGCCTAATAAGGCTTATAATTCTTATTTTGATGATAACAAATCAATGATGTGTTTAATATGTTTCAAGTAAAATTTTTTTAGGAAAGTGACAAAGCTCAAGTGTATAAGTAAAGCTTATGGATTACAAAGAATTCTTGAAGAACACAAAGTAAAGCTTATGGATTATAAAGAGCATGAAGAATAAAGTTATACTATGAAAAACTCAAAGGAAAGTTTGAAACCACCAAGATGATGAAAGAACAAGATTAAAGATCAAAAAATTATATTTTTAAGGATATTCTAAATGTAAGTACTTCAAAGATAATTTCAAGTATAAATTGGTTTGAAGCTCTTAGAAATTCAAAAATATATTTTTATATATATACTCTAAAGAATATTTTTATAATCAATGAAAAGAAAAGTTTTTTTGAGAAAGGGAAAATTTTCAAATATTGAAGGGCCAGATGACTGCCACATTAAGAAAGAAGCTTTCCAAAAAAAAAAAAAAGTCAGTAGCTAGACAGGCGACTGCCTAAACTGTCAGGCCCTTGCATGAACAAGCCAGGTGACTGTCTTGGTTCTAGTAGGCGACTGCCACCATTCTGTGTTGAGAGATTACTCAGTGATAGGCGACTGCCACTCGAACGTTGGCATTAAATCTCTCAACGGGAAGATTTTTTAAACCACGTTTTTGGACATTTTTATTTCAAAATACTTGGAAATGATTTTTAGGAATTTTTGGGAGTAATGGATGGCTTCTAAAACATCTATAAATAGTCCTAATCTTCAAAGGTTTTTACATTTTATGCAATATTCAAAGGTTTTTGAAATTAAGCAATCTTCGAAAGTTTTCAGATCTAGCAATCTTCAAAGGTTTTTAGATCAAGCAACTCTTCAAAGGTTTTTAGATCAAGCAACTTTTCAAAGGTTTTTAGATCAACCAATCTTCAAGTATTCAAAATTCTCAAATGATCTAAAACTCTCTTGTGCTTAAATTTCTGATATGCTATTGATTTATACTTTGAAGCAAAGCTTTCAAAAATCAGAATCTTTCATTTTTTGAAAATCATTTGGTGATTCATACTAAGTATTGAGCTTCAAATTCTTTTATATTTGAATTACCTTAAAGTATCATTATACTGATTTACTCTGCTGTGAGAGTTTCTCTTTTGTACACAAAATCTCTATATCTTGATTCTTAGACGATTCAGAGCTGTTGAATCGTTCGACCAAACAAGGGATTGTTGTTTGGAGAGGCGGACTCTAGCTTAATAGAAGGAGTGGTTGTACATAGGTATTGTTCCACCAGGTAACGGAACGGATATAGTGGAACGCTTTGGTGTTTTGCCAAGGGCGAGGACGTAGGCTGTTTTGAAGCCGAACCTCGTAAAAATCTTGTGTGTCTCTCTCTCTCTCTCTCTGATTTACTTTATATTTTTACTTGCTATTGTTGTATGATTTAAAAGTGTAGGTTGCAGGTTCTTAAGTGAGAAAGAAACAAAGGCACTTGATATTCAGAAAGTACGTTTTGATTAATCATTTGCGGAAACCCAAAAAGGGAGTACGTTTGTTAATCTGCGGAAATCTTGATCAAGTGAAGTGCATACTAAGAGTTTATAGAGAAATCAACAAAAGCTTTAATATTCTTGGTTGAGTGATTGAATTACCTTAATTTCATTATTTGACTTATGAATTTAAATTTTAGTATTTTTAAGTGTGGTTATAGTTTATATATCTTGTTTTGTGGGTAATTAAAATCAGAAGCTTAAAAATCATAAAAATTTAAGAAGAATCCAATTCACCCCCCCCCCCCTCTTGGGAAGTTATTCCTCATTTCAATATAGATATTGAGGACGTATAGGGGGGTAAGCATGTTATTTTTGTCACTATGCATCTGACATGTGTAAATAACTTTAAAATAGATGTCTGTTGCATCCATATAATATTCGTACTTCATATATGTACTTGTCTATTTTTGTCACTATGTATCTAACATGTGTAAATAACTTAAAAATTCATTCTTCTTATATTGACTTGTATAATTATTTGCCGATATGGCACTAGGAGGTCGACGTTGGAGACTTCCTTTTAGGCCGACTACTACATTGCATGAGGATGATCTGACACCCTCGAGACCGATGGAGCCGGTCGGTACTAATACGGCGGTACCATTGTCTGAGCCATCGGTACCTCGGCCAGACATGGATACCACTTATGCGACTGACACGCAGGGTGAGTTTCCGACCATCATGAGCAGTGTTGGTATGGATACGATTAATTTATTTACATGTCAACTGATTTAAATAGTTATTCACGTGTATGATTATAATGTTGTTTTTAAATTAACTATACTTTCAGCATCTATGTCCACGGTCAGGTCAGGCCGTGGTGCAGCAAAGAACATGTCGTTGAAGAAGCACCTAGATAGGATTAAACAGTGGATTTGGATTGACATTCCTCCAGGACACACCGCCCTGCTAAACTATTAGTGCACCGCATAGACGAGGGAGCTCGGCATTATCTGTAGACAATATGCTCCAGTCACCGTATGGTCCTTTACATGCACGTTTTGGTAAGTTCCCTAACCCTATATAGTTTTTTTTTTTAATTTAAATGTTTTTTTACTTTTAATATACTAGCCAATTAACAATTGTTTAACATTGTAATTGTATTACCTATATATGCAGGAGGAGTTTGATATGAACATCCTCGAGGATGACCAAGTGAGGAGGGCGGTCGACGTCCAATTGTGTAATAAATTTAAGAGCTATCGCTCAAAAATGAGCTCCCATTTTTGAGCGATGGGAGATGAAGTAGAAGTGCGGCCATACGATAAGATATCCCAAGAAGATTGGGACGTGGTGTGTCGCCCATTCCGCAACCCGCGCTATCAGGTGATGTGTTTGTGTTCTAATCACTAATTTTTGACAATGATGTCCCTAATATGTCTTCATGACATCTTCCTTGCAGGTCATATGTGAAACAAATGCTGCAAACCGCAGCAAACTCCCTACGACGCATTGTGGTGGATCGAGGCTATTTGTAAATCATCGCCAGGTAATAACTATGTATAAAATTATCTGACCATTACATGACATAATAGTAATGATGACTTATATGATAATGTAGTGTGATCCCAAGACTGGCACAGAGGAGCCGCTGCCGGATCTGTATCAGAGAACACACCAACGGCGATCGGGGGAGTGGTGCGAGGGTGCGCAGGATCGACATGTAAGTGAAGCAAAAGATTTAGTGTATTACTCTATTCAAAACATAAAAGTTGTAGTCTTAATTATTCCTTTTTATCATTTTCATGATTGAAATTAGGCACGGATGGTCGAGCTGAGGGATGCAACTGTTTCAAAGGGGAGTCCACACATGACAGATTTCAAGATCACTTCCTAGGTGCTTGGGCAACGAGCGGGGGGCTGGGTGAAAGGTCTTGGAAGTGGATACATCGCCCCAACAGCATCATCATCCATGGGTGCGGCGACTCGTGCAAAGATGGAACGACAGCGTTGAGAGGCCAAGTGTGATAAGCAAGAGATGGCTCGACAGATGCATAGGATCGCTATAGAGAACGCGGAACTGAGATTAGACCTCTCCACCATTCGAGCCTAGATGCAAGCCATGACGGATAGGTAGGTGCAGTTAGAGGAAAGGATGCGCCAATCTGGACAAGATGATGCTGGTGGCTTATTTGATTGATTATAATGTATTATGATCACAAATTAAGTTTCATGTTAAATCATGCTAGTCTAGAATGTCTCCTGCATGGAGGATGCAGTTGATGTGTATTTCATGCTGGTAGTGGATATAGGTTCTTTTGTGCCTTCAACTTCTTATAAATGTTCTATTTGAACCTATCAACTCATTATATGTTATGCTCATTTGGCAGCCACTCAGGTGGGACAATTCATGAAGTTTGAAGATGCTTAAGTTTCCATTTGTTGGACGAGGAGAAGATAAGGTAGTGTAATCATTGGGGAAAGAGAAAATGAAGTGGAATTGGACTTGTGGGTTATTGGGTATTTTCTGAAAATGTGACATGTTTGAACTCAGCATATGTAAAAACGTTTGTTTTTGTCAACTCATGATATACTATGCTTATTTGGCAGCCACTCAGGTGGGACAATTCATGAAGTTTGAAGAAGCATTCGAAACATCTTCAAGACATGGTGGGATGACAACTGCAGGGGCAGCTCCTGTCCCTCATTTGCCAAAATTACAAGAAAATGTGTGCAACTTCATGTTCTTCTTTTGAATGGCTTGGACAAACTTTTTTTGGGGGGGGGGGGGTGGGGGGTTAAAATGACTGAACACAGCATGCATGGCTTCTGTATAGTTTTTGAATTTTGCTCTGTGTGTTGGACAACTTGAATCTTTAGAAGTAATAGTCGAGGTAGTGTTGGTGATAAGCAGTAAAATCTTAATTATGTTTAGTTTTTTCCAAAACAACTGACTGTAACTAATATTTGTCTGCTTATCACCACTACTATCTCAACTATTACTTCTAAAGATTCAAGTTGTCCAACACACAGAACAAAATCCAGAAACTATACAGAAGCCATGCATGATGTGCTCAGTCATTTTAACCCCCCCCCCCCCCCCCCCCCGGGGCGAAAAAAAAGAAGAAGTTCTTCCAAGCCATTCAACAAAAGAACATGAAGTTGCACACATTTTCTGGTAATCTTGGCAACTGAGGGTCAGGAATTGCCCCTGCAATTGTCATCCCACCATGTCTCGAAAATGTTTCGGATGCTTCTTCAAACTTCATGAATTGTCCCACCTGAGTGGCTGCCAAATGAGCATAACATATCATGAGTTGACAAAAACAGACGTTTTTACATAAGTTGAGTTCTAACATGTCACATTTTCAGAAATACCCATTAACCCACAAGTCCAATTCCACTTCATTCTCTCCTTCCCCAATGATTACACTGCCTTATCTTCTCCTCGTCCAACAAATGGAAACTTAAGCATCTTATCTGCTATTTATATTTTGAATTTAAGATATGGTTAGCATGTATGACTGTCGTGAATATGATACATGATTACATGCTAGTCTAAAATGCCTCCTACAAGGCAGATGCAGTTGATGTATATTGCATACTGGTAGTGGATATAGGTTCTCGTGTGCCTTCAACTTGTTATAAATGCTTTATTTGAACCTATCAGGTGCAGGTTTTATAGGAAAACGTCCAATTTACAGATGACATGCTGCCAAAATTGCGTTAAAATTTTACCAAACGAAAAGAAAAGATTGGCTTAGTCGTTTAATGTTAAAATATTTTTGAAAGGATGAGTGAAACTTAAGATTCATAATAAATAAGGCAATGAAGACTTAGTTAATTTAGAACGGGCATTCATTTATATGTTTTTAGTCCGGTAAGCTTAAAGCATTCATTGTCGTGCCGAAATCATTGAAAATATTATATACACTTGGCTGACGATTTGAAAATTTGAAAAGTGGTACATTGAATATTTACATAACTCACAGGGAGCATCAGTTTCATAATTATTTAAATTAAATGCTCTCATCATCTCATAACGTTCATCTCCAAATGCCTGGATGAATAACAATACTACAATGAACCAAATAATATCCACTGTTTTCTACTATTTATATTTTGAATCTAAGATATGGTTACATGTATTACTGTCATGAATATGCTACATGATTGCATGCTAGTCTAGAATGCCTCCCGCATGGTGGATGCAGTTGATGTGTATTGCATGTTGGTAGTGGAAATAGGTTCTCGTGTGCCTTCAACTTCTTATAAATGCTCTATTTGAACCTATTAGGTGCAGTTTTTATGGGAAAACGTCCAATTTATAGACGGCATGCTGCCGAAATTGCGTTAAAATTTTTCCAAACAAAAATAAAAGATAGGATTAGTCATTTAATGTTAAAATATTTTTGAAAGGATGAGTAAAAACATTTGCCATGTCCGAACAAGTAAAATTGTAGTGTTTTCTAGTTCTTATAACACTTGAATCAAAAATTGAAAAAGCCACTTTTGTTTAATTATCAATATTTTCATATAAATGTTAAAAAATTAGAAAATAATTTTGAAAATAAAATTTATTAATTACATTTAGTTTGTTATTAGAAGCAGATGGGAATCTAGGAACCCTTTTTGAGTTCGTCAAACAGTCAAATTATGATTTGGGACTCAAGCGGACCTTCTTTTAAGGATTGGCTAGTTGAGTTGCTTTCTAAACTAGTTTTGCTTGATTTTAAAGATTATCCATATTGGTGGTTCACATATGTTTAGGGTGGGTTGTTTTCTATATTAGTTTTGCTTGATTTTAGAGATTCCAATCCATATTGGTGGTTCACAAAGGCATTAGATAAACAACCCCCTATCCAATTCCTCCACATAACACCTGACCCTTTCCTCAAAAGCACTCTATCCAAGAACTCCCAACTAGCTCAATCACATGCCTTCTCAAAATCAGAAAATCTAATTTGAACACAATGCCCTTTTTCTCTGTATGACGAACATCCTACCACTTAAATGTCAACTAAAAATAACATACACAATCTGCCTCTCTCCCACAAAAAACACTTTATGCAAAATAAATAGTATTACTAAGGAAGAGATTAGACTTCACGTTCAGAGTCTAGTACTCCAAACTTCAAGGTAATATGAACAATATAGGAATAATTGGGATTTGGATGAGATTTGGAAACAATATAGGAATAATTGGGAGTTGTATCATAAATCTTGAAAGTAATATGAACTTTGCAATTTTATAACTTTCTCTTGGCTTTATTTACTTAATGAATTTAAGTCAGTATTTTGAATGACTAAAAAATAGTTTAAAAAGTATATTTATTTTTTACATTGGATTTATAATTATATAGGTTTTCCCTTAGATTTTTCCTTCATTGAGAAGGGTTTGTTAATTAACTTTTAGGTCTACTTTTGATAACTTCTATTTTTGATAATGGGCATATCATTTGCAGTGTGTATACAATGAATGGAGGGCCTTATCTAGTTTACCCGAAGTTTCTTTTCAAAATTGATTTGAATTGCGATAAGCTTGCCCGTGTAGACAAAATGAATTTTAGTCTTTTATCTGATAGGTTGTTGCTTATAGTTAAGGTATGATTTAAATATTAATTTTATTTCGCTTGAATCTTGATGCCCTTCTTGCGGTCATTGCATCCACAAGGCAAGATTCAAAAGAAGTAAAATTAATATTTAAATCATACCTTAACTATAAGCAACAACCTATCAGATGAAAGGCTAAAATTCATTTTGTCTACATGGGCAGGCTTATCGTATTTTAAATCAATTGTGAAAAGAAACTCCGGGTAAACTAGATAAAGAATCGTTGATGCAACCACCACCATCCACGACCTCATCGTCTTTCTCTGTCATCCATAACCTCATTGCAGCTAAAGATGGGTATATATCTAACTTCAGTTTAATACATGATTTAACTCTTGGACTGCATGCTTGGATTGGCATATCTTGTGAACTGCATGATGGTAGTGGACATTAGGACTACATGCTTGATTGGAACACCACACATACCCTGGCTGATGCAATGATGTGTATTGCCTGCTGGTAGATACTTTTAGGTTGTTGCATGTCTTAATCTAAATGACCTATGTATGATGCAAAAATATTGTGAATTGCATGCTTTTGTGACTTGCAGGTTTGGGAAATGTTCTCTTTATAGACGGCATGCTGTCGAAAATTTGTTGAAAATTTTAGGGAAAGGAGAAAAATTCATGAGACCAATTTTGGACTATGTGATATAATTTTTCATTGATTTCTTGCTTGCTTGGTGGTTATGCCAATTTTGGTTGGAGTCTGTTATTTATGTTTCAAGGTTTAAGTTTAATTTATATACAACCAAATATTAATTGTTAATTTCCAAAAAAGGAGATTAAAAGTAATATAGGGTCCATCAGAATGGATGGAACACTAGAGGAAGTGGCATTATTTCCCATGCAAGTCTGTGAAAATTTGTTTCCCATTTTGCTTGTTGGTTCCTTCCTCCCACTCATTTTAGAGTAGCTAATGGCAGTAAGGTTTGATTTTGGGAGGATGCTTGGCCTGGTTAGAGTCGTTGGAGTAGATGATACTTCGTTTTCTTAAGATTTCTTCTTTTCTTTGGAGAGGAGCTCTCTTTCTTGGGATTTTCATTTTATAATGAATCTCATACCAACTGTGTCTACTCTATGAAATATTGTTTATGGGGATAATCCACTATATTCTGATATATGTGTTTTATGGGGTGCATGAACACGTTACATTAATTAATACTTATTATATGAAGCTCATGTGCACTCACAAAATGAATTACTAGTTGGATTATTGTGAACTGTTTATCGTAAACACTTAGGTTTGGAGTATCTCTATGGAAAATGTCATATTTACAGAAGAAATGCTGCCAAAATTTTTCAAAAAGCGTATACTAATATTTTTAACTTTCTTAATTAATTTGTAGGGTTTGCAACTATGACAATGTCGGGACAATGTCATGCACTACGGATGCAACTTTTCACTTTCTTTGTTATCTGAACAGATGAAATGTATTTGAATTTAAATTTATATAATGTATTTGTATTTAAATTTGAATTTATATAATATATTTGTATTTGAATTTGAATTTGTATAACATATTTGTAATTTAATTTGAATTAGAATTAGAATTTTTAATAATTTATGAATTTTATTGCAATTATGAATGTATAAGAAAATGTAATTTAATTACAGATTTTTACAGAAATTAATAATTGGAAACAAAATTAATTTCACTAATAATTATCCAATTTAAGTATTAGTGACGGTTTCAAAATCGTCACTAATACCCCTTTTAAAAAGTTTTAGTGAAGGAATTCAAATCGTCACTAATAATAGCTCTGCAGAGCAATAGTGACGATTCTAAAACCATCACTAATACTAGAGCATTACTGACGGCTTAACAATCGTCACTAATAATAGAGTAATAGTGACGGTTTTAAAACCGTCACTAATAATGGAGCAATAGTGACGGTTTTAAAATCGTCACTAATAATATAGCATTAGTGACGGTTTCATGACCGTAACTAATAATGGAGCAATAGTAACGATTTTAAAACCGTCACTAATACTATGACTTTAGTAACGATTCTTGGTTGGTCCGGTATAGAAACTATAGTAACAGGCTTAGGTTTTTAGTGACGATTTTAATCCGTCACTAATACTTTATTATTAGTGACAGTTTGAAATATTCGTCACTAATAAGTATTAGTAATGGCTGGTATAGCGACTAATATAAATCCTTCACTAATAATCGTAAAACCGTCCCTAATACTATTGGTGACAATTTTGTGAGTATTAGTGACGGTTTAAATCCTTCACTAATAATCTTTTTTTTTTTGTAGTGCCAATTATGTTTTATATACCGAATGGTGATGATATGAGATTTGAAATATGGGAAATGATGAAAAGTGGAATAGAAATGTTTTCTATGATAAACGAGGAAATAAGAAATATCGACATGCTTTATTGAGAAATGTTGAAATATGTGAAATGAGATATATACTATTGTGAGATGGAATGTGTACTGATATGATGGGAATGAAACAAAAAATGGTGAGAATATTTCTGATGTGATGAAATGTACCAACATACTGAAATATGAATATTAAAATATGAATATTAAAATGTGAATATTAAAATGTGAATACTGAAATGTGAACACTGAAATGTGAATATTGAAAGGTGGAAATGAGAACCTTGATGGACTGGAGTTGGATAAAGAGTATGGTACTATTTCTAGGGAGGTGTTAGTGCAACCACGGTCTCGTGGAGAGTGTGGTGTGGTAGTCGATTGAGCCAGTGTGAAGGGTAGTTTTGCCACCCGGCATCCAGACTAGGAGTGGTGTAACGACCCGAAGAATAATGGTATTTAAATAATAAAAAGAAAGGGAAATGGAAATCGGAAACAGAAGGAGGCAATCGATTTCGTCAACGACATTGCATTTTGAAAAGGATAATCCCGAGGAATTTTTTAGCTCCTCATCGACAAATATAGGGGACTCGTCGACGAGGGTATAATAAGAGCTTGTCGACGATAATGGGATTCGTTGACGAAAATATAATTGGGCTCGTCGACGAGGTGACGTGACTCGTCGATGAGGAAATATCGAGAGAGATTTTGGGTCGTCTGAATTTCGTCGACGAGGAGTGGGTTTCATCGACGAAAGTATTAAAGGACTCGTCGACGAATCCAGACCTATAAATAGTGAAGAACTCGAATTTTTGATGGAAATTAAGTGCAAAGACTTTCTCTCTCTCATCCTACGACCCTTCCCACTTCTCTCTTCGATTTCTGGCCGAATTTTCGCTGGTTTGAGATTCTAAAGCCACCACGACGCTCTTGGGAAAATTCTCTACAAGTCTGCCAAAACAGATCGTTGGTGGGGCTGAGTTGGAAACCATCCTAAATCCAGGGTAAGGCTTTCTACTCAATATTTGGATTTTTGACAGTTGTAGAAAGTATTATACGCTTGGAAATACTAAACTTTAGTTCTGAAAAATTCCATTTTTAGGGTGTTGAACGGGGAACCCTATGGGTGCGAGACAGATTTTCTTAGGAGCTTTTCAGGAATCAGGTGAGGGGATAAACTAAGCTAGTTCTTTTTAGGAAAATGTATGTATATAGCATTTCATTTTAGGAAAGTAAATATGTTCACATATATGATTTATATTTGGGAAAATGCTATTGAAAGCGATGATATGTTAAATATACGAAAAACCTATTTAGTGTGGTATGAGTAGAAATTAATATGAAATACTGTTTCTCGGAATATGTTTATAATATGGATTTTTATAATGAAAACCGGCGTACGGGCTGAAATTTTTATATGTTTTGCCGGCGTACGGGTCGTGCTATGTGTATGATTTTCCAGCGTACGGGCTGAGTTATGGTTATATTTTGCCAGCATACGGGCCGTGCTATGGATGTGATTTGCCAATGTACAGGCTGTGCTATGATTTGCCGGCGTACGTACCGAGCTATGATAAAATGTGAAATACCGACGTACGGGCCAATGATTTTCATGATACACGTATATATGCAAAATGATATGATTGATTTGAAAATTAATGATATGAAATATCCATATATCACAGTTTCAATATATGTTATATGTATCAGATACTGGTTGGCTTGATTTAGGCTAGCACTTGCACAGTACCGTTGCTATGTGTCTATGGTCATCATGATCATGATATTTGGGTTAACGCCGCTGTACGGAGCGGTGTGAGATTGGATGGTCGATGTGGTTTATAAGAAGTGTGTGAGCACCCCTGGTGTATGGACCAGGTCTAGCAGACCCATCATACTTACAAATTGTACTTTTGACTTGACAGTGGTAGGGCAACCATTGTTAGGTCCCGCCTTTGGGCCACACAACCCAGTCATGTCGGGGTAATACATGACAACAGCCAGCTAACCTACCAGAAATATTTTTGTATTATTATTATTATTATATAAGATGAAATATGTTTATGAAAATGTAATATCTTCTGCCATGTTTTGATGATATACATGTTTTCCCAGAATTGACAAAACAGTTAATGAATATGTTCTGTATGGTATATGTATAACACGGAATACTCATGTTGCCATACACTGGTATTAGTTTATTTCTCTTACTGAGAGGTGTCTCACCCCAAAATTTTATAAAATTTTCAGGAGCCCCCTAATAGGAGAGCGGGTAAAGCCCCGTTGATCTAGTACGGTAGATCTGCCCTTCCAGGAGGGTAAGTATTTTGATAGGGTCAGATGTATTTTGTGGAATGGCCCTAAGACATCTTTTTGGGTTGAGTGTTGTGTATATATGTATACAGTGATTGTAGTAACTCTGGTATTGTGATGTATGGTATAATGAGGTGTTTGTGATTTATGTTTCCTGCTGCATAGGCTTCCGTTCTGTGTTCTGATATATCCCTGGTACCCATGGGTCCAGGTGGATTATGATTTGCTGAGATTTGTGATATATTCTTTGTTATATTGATTTTATAAAAAAAATAATAATATATGGGGAAAATTAAGCAGGTCGTCACAAGTGGGCTGACTAATCGTACTACAGATAGACAGTTTTCTTATTTTGATCTAATTGGGTAGGCCAACCACGGTTAGGTCCAGCAATCGGGTAGCACAACCTGGTCATGGGGGGAAGCATGATGATGTGAATATCCTCAGGGCAGCCATGAGTTATAGACAGAATGTGTATTTGTTACCGATGGACACTTATAAGCTAGTTTGTGAAATAAAAATGAGAAACGAAAGTGTAACGTCCTCAAAATTCTCACCGTTTATTTATTTATTTATTATAACCATATCTACGTAGCGGATACATAAGTCATACAACCATTTATATTGTACAATACTAGAACTCAAAATATTCAAACCGTAGCCATATACAATAACTCCCTCCAGTATCATCTACCCCAAAAATACAACACCCTGTCACAAACTTACCCTACAACCAGGGTAACTAAGTCAACTTTCTATTTGCAAGCCTGATCTGCTTGCCTAGCTGGCTTACTTGAAAAGTGGTAAAGTAATGTGGTGAGACAATACTCAGTAAGTGGAAATATGCTATTACTAGTGTGTGGCGACCGAGTAGTAAAACTATATTAATAGTATTTAAAATGACATGATTTGACAAATCTGTAAAGCACATATATCACAAGTATAGTAGTTTAAAATATTTGTATCATTTGTACTTTCTATCATTCATACTGCTAATATCATACTATATACAACAAAGCTGAAAAACTATATATATATATACATATACATAACCGTGCTCTTTCCCTGGGACTCTGTATGTCATGATTTGACCCCTCATGATAGGGTTGTGCGCCCCGTAGGCGGGACTTACTCTAGTCGGCCCTCCAGGTAAGTCATCATACTCTACACTACCTCAGACAATCCAAACTGCATCTACTCCTAAGCTCGGGACTGACTGCTACCTCATCAAGCTGGCCCCCTTAACCCAGTGTACCGGGGAGCTGCATCCTCTCCGAGCATAGTTTGATGGTACCCATACACAATCAGAGATATGTGGTTGCACTCTATCCGTATTAGCAACGGTACCGTGCTCTATAAACTGTATCTGTCTGTAATCTTTCCACAGGGATATGATACTATATATATATATATATATATATATATACATACACACACACACACACACACACACACACACACTTTTTTTATTGTTTTCATTATGTTTCCAAAATAACCATAACAAATACTCTGTACTGTAAATACTGTAGTGTCTGTAGCATCTTGATACTATAACTGTATAATATGTCTGTATTTTCTATCCGTGTAATCTATCTGTATACTCTGAGTGTTATGGCATTTAGGAAAACATAACATTCTGTAAATACTATATATATACTGATCTCAATAAACATATATATATATATATATATATCCATTTGTAAAACTATTTGAATAAAATTGTATATGTACATGCATCTGTCTATATAATATCTGTAAATATCTGGCTATATTTATATGTTCTGTATAACATCATATACTGGGAAATCTATATAAAATTCTACATCAAATAATATCTACTCAAGCCACACATACTTTATAATTTCATGTTCTGTAAAAACTATATAATAATTGGTATACATGTAACTGTAAAATCTCTGTTAATATAATCGAATCTCCTAACATAGCATATTTCCCTTACCTAGTTTTTTAAAAGCCCTCATAGAACTTTGGCCCTACACCCGTAGGGTTCTCCACTCAACACCCTGAAAATGGCATCCCCTAGAACAAAATATCAGTATTTTCCTATATACAACATTTCCTATAACTGCAAGGAAAAAAGATTCTTAATAAAACACCTTACCCTGAGTTTGGGATGAATTCCAAACTAACTCCACCAATGATCAGCTCTAGCAAACTTGTAAAGAACTTCGTCAGGAGCATTGTGGTAGCCTCAGATCTTCAATCCGACGAGCAACGAACCTGAAATCAAAGAGAGAAGGAGTAGGAGACGTTTTAGAGAGAGAGAGAGAGAGAGATGAAGTTTTTACACAAAATTTTATGTTGAAAAATCTAGGTTTTCATTATTTATAGCCTTGGATTCATCGACGAGAGACGTCATCTCATCAACGAGTCCTTAAGGAATTTCATCAACGAACTTCCTCCTTCATCAATGAATTTCAAACTGCCCCAAAACCCCCCTCGGTATCTTCTCATCTACGAGACATGGTTTCGTCGACGAGGTCTCCTTATGTGCTCATCGACGAACTCCCTATGTTCATTGACGAAGCCTTGTGTAAGCCTGTTGCCTTCTTCAGTTTCTGTTTCCATTTCCCTCCCTCTTTATTATTTAAATACCATTATTTTTCGGGTCATTACATTATCCCCTCCTTATAAAATTTTGTCCTTGAAATTTACTATTCATATAACTCATTATTCTTTAAAGGAAAAATGGTCTACTTATTTTATTACCTGCCCTCACTTATGGTGGAGGAATACCGTGGTTACATTCTATGTTCCGGGAGATTACACAAATAAAATTAAAAACTACTTACTAACTAAATAGTACATGTACCTGAAAAAGAAACATTACCTAACTATTTACATTACCTAGTTACTCTTGCAACAAATGTGGGTATTTCTTTTTAATTTCATCCTCAAGTTCCCATGAGGCTTCTTCCATAGCATGGCTCCTCCACAAAATCTTCACTAGCTGAATTTCTTTAGTACGTAGTTCTTGTGTCTTTCTGTCTAAAATATGTATTGGCGTCTCTTCATAAGCTAATGAATCCTTGAGTTCTAACTCAGCATAGCTGATTATGTGGGATGGGTCTGAAACGTATTTCCTTAACATATCAATATGAAACACGTCATGAATTCAAGCCAAAGCTGGTGGCAAAGTTAGCCTATAGGCAGTTGACCCTATTCTCTCTAGTATCTCAAATGGGCCAATATACCTAGGGCTCAACTTGCCCTTCTTTCCAAACCTTATAACTCCTTTCAGAGGGGCTATTTTAAAAAATACTCGATCTCCTACATTAAACTCTAGTTCTCGATGGCGAGTGTCTACATAGCTTTTCTGTTGACTCTACGCGGTACTAATTCTTTCTTTAATTAGTCGGACCTTGTCACAACTCTATTGTACTATCTCTGGACCCAAAACTCGCCTTTCACAATCTCATCCCAGAAGAGAGGAGAACGACATCTCCTGCCATACAATGCCTCGTATAGAGCCATGCTGATACTAGCCTGGTAGTTGTTATTATAAGCAAATTCAATTAGTGGTAGAAACTGAGTCCAGCTACCCCCGAAATCTAGCATGCACGCACGAAGCATATCTTCTAATGTCTAAATTGTCCTCTCAGTTTGTCCATATGTCTAGGGATGAAAAACAGTGCTAAATGCTAACTGTGTACCCATAGTCTCCCGAAAACTTTTCTAAGTAAATCGAAGATCTCAGTCTGAGACTATGGATACTGGTACTCCATGAACACGAACTATCCTTTGAATATATATCTCTGCGAGTCTGTCCATGGAATAACCAATTTTAATAGAGATAAAATGAGTGGTCTTCGTCAAACGATCCATAACCACCCAAATCGCATTCAACCCTTGACGCACTGACGGTAATCCCGTAATGAAATCCATCGAAATGCGATCCCATTTCCACTCTGGAATAAATAATGGCTGCAACTGCCCTGCTGGTCTTTGGTGCTCAGCTTTAACTTGCTGGCACATCAAGCACTACTGTACCAATTCGACTATCTATCTCTTCATTTCACTCCACTAGAAGCACTCCCGCAGATCTCGATACATTTTAGTGCTACCTGAATGTACGGTGTATAGGGATTTGTGAGCCTCCTCCAATACAGTTCTCCTGATCTTGGTATTTGAAGGAACACAAAGCCTAGTATGGAACCACAAAGCTCCGTCATCTGATATGATGAATTCCTCACCTAGACCATCTTGCACCCTAGCCATTAGCTCTGCCAACTCTGCATCATCACTCTAGGCTTTTTTAATCCTCTCGTGTAGCGTAGGCTGAACCACTAGAGTGACAATGGCTGCCTAAGGACTTTTCTCTATTAATTCTATGTTGAGCCTCTCCAAATCTATCAAAATTGAATGCGGAATCTCCATGGCTACTAGTATTAGTCCCATTGATTTCCTACTCAAAGCATCAGCTACCACATTCGCTTTCCCTGGGTGGTATCTAATGGTGCAGTCATAGTCTTTAATAAGCTCTAGCCACCTTCTTTGTCTCATATTTAGTTCCTTCTGAGTAAAGAAATACTTCGAGTCTTGTGATCCATGAAAATATCGCACTTTCCACCATATAGGTAATGCCTCTAGATCGTGAGAGCATACACCACCGCAACAAGCTCTAAATCATGGATAGGATAATCCCTCTTATACTCTTTAAGCTATCTAGACGCATATGCAACAACCCTGTCGTGCTGCGTCAACACGCATCCAAAACCCTTCAAAGAGGTATCACTGTATATTACAAACTCGTCCTCCCTTGATGGAATAGCTAATACCAGAGCTGAAACTAACCACCGCTTTAACTCCTAAAAACTTTGTTCACAGTTTTCGGTCCAATTAAACTTCGCATTTGTCCTTGTAAGTTGTGTTAATGGACCTAATAGTCTAGAGAAGCCATCTATGAAGCGCCGATAATAGCCTAATAATCCTAGAAAACTCCTGACCTCCTGAATGCTGCTTGGCCTTTCCCAACTTACTACCGTCTCTATTTTACTCAAACCGACTAATACACCAAAAAGGTAACTTGCCTTAGCTAGAAGTCATATTTCTTGAATTTTGCATACAATTTCCTTTCTCTCAATATCTGCAACACCAGCCTCAAATGATGCTTGTGCTCCTCAAGACTCTGCGAGTAGACCAGTATATCATCAATAAATACAACTATAAACTGGTCCAAATACGGATGGAACTCTCGATTCATTAAATCTATGAATACCTCTAGTGCATTAGTCAACCCAAATGGCATCACCAAGAACTCGTAATGCCCATATCGGGTTCGAAATACGATTTTTGAAATGTCCTCTGCTCCAACTTTATCCTGATGGTAACCCGACCGCAGGTCAATTTTAGAGTACTAAACCTGGGTTCCCTGAGGCTGATCAAATAAATTATTGATCCTAGGGAGAGGATATTTATTCTTGACTGTCAGTTTATTTATCTCCCTATAATCGATGCACAATCTCATGGTTCCATCTTTCTTTTTCATGAACAAAACTGGCGCCCCCCAAGACGACACACTGGGCCTGATAAACCCTTTGTCTAGCAATTCCTCTAACTAATTTTTCAATTCTTTCAACTCGACTGGAGCCATACGGTATGGTGCTTTAGATATCGGTGTAGATCCTGGCAACAAATCTATAGTAAACTCAATTTCACGGTCAGGCGGCAAATCAGGCAATTCTTCTGGAAAGACATTTGGGAATTCCCTTACTACTGGTATGTCAGCTTATCTCAATTCTTATTTTGGAAATTCTTTTATGTATGCGACATACCCCTGGAAACCACCGTATAATAGTCTCCTCACTTGAATAGCTGACACTAGTTATGGTGAGGCACGTACGCGTGAACCCATGAATTTGTATTCCTGCTCGCTCGGGGGTCTAAAAATAACTTCTTTCTGATGGCAATTTATACTGGCATGATGAGTAGCTGGCCATTTCATACCCAATATTACATCAAACCCCTGCATATCTAGAATCACTAGATCAGCTGATAATACCCTCACCTGAATACTTACTAGAAAATTCTAAAGTATCCTCCTGCATCTCACCACAGACCCCATCGGCCTACCCACGGACGGTTCTATATCTAATGGTTGTGTCTCTATTCCAGTTATTTTCACATATCCCACCAATATAAAGGAATGGGTGGCACCTGTATTAAACAAAACAATAATTGTATAAGGTAAAGAAGTAAGGATACCTATAACCATGTATCCAACCGTCTCGGCGTCTCCTTGCGTCAACTCATAAACCCTCGACAACGTGGTATTTATCTGCTAACCTCTGCAGGGCGCCTGGTATCCTCCCCGAAATGGCTTAGGAGCAGGTACATAACCTGATGTCATCTGACAAGATCGAGCCATATGACCGGGCCTCCCGTAGTAATAACAAACATTCTCCCCCAGATGACATTCACCAGGGTGTCTCCGTCCACATCTAGTACAAATGGTGGGAGGCTGACCACCTTGCTCTACCATCTGTCCTTGACCTCTGCCAGATTTACCTCCTCTCCAAGGGCCTCAGCTGGGACCTGCCTAAAAGCTCGAGGTTGTGGTCCTCTTCTTCTGAATCTGTGTCTCAGTCTCTTTCAACAGACTCTCCTCTGCTATAATGGCCCTATCAACCAACTCTGCAAAATCCCGGATCCTCAGTACCGCCACCTACTTGTAAATATCTCGCCTCAAATTCCTCTCGAACATTCTGACCTTCTTTACTTCATTGAGGTTGATATACGGATAGAAACGCGAGAGCTCGATAAATTTTTTCGTGTAATGCTAGACTGTCAATGACCCCTGGGACAAACACAGAAACTCTTGTACCCGAGCGTCTCTGACTGAGGCAGGATAATATCTATCAAAGAATACGTCCTTGAATCGAGCCCAAGTCATGGGTACTGGAATCGCCCTCTGCTCCTCCAACAATTTGGTGGCTGCCCACCATCTCTCAGCCTCCCCTGCCAGTATATACGTGACATATAAGACTCTCTGCTCGTTGGTGCAGTTAAGTACTGTCATAATCTTCTCTCCCTCTTGCAATCAGTTCTGCCCCCACTGCAGAATCGAATGCTCGAAAAAACACCGGTGGGTTCATCTTCATAAATTTCTCTATGGTACATCCTTGAACTGGAGATGGACCTCCCTGCTTTCTAGAGCTCCGCACTATCTCAGCCATAACTTGTCGAGCCACACTACGTAGCACAGCATCTGAATCTCTACCACCTGCGCCAGAAGGACCCGCTCCATCATCTCCACTAGCATGAGCGCTGCAACCCCCTGGGTCCATCCTGCAAACACACAAAACACCATTTCAGAATCCTATTTCCCCACACATACCTAACTTATTTTATTCAGCTAAAACTTCAGGTTCTCTATTAACAATCCCTCCTATTTCGGACCTTAAATCAAATCCTGCAATCTAAATATATAACTCGCCAACTGTTTACTATGGTTTTCCTGGAATCGTCACCCTAGGAAAAACATAGAAACTACCATGAAAGTCTTGTATTCAGATCACATAATAAAACCTCAATTCCTTTCCTAAATTCTAGTATTGTTTTTTGCTGCACTCTAAAGTCTGCAGAACCTAGCAACCGAGGCTCTGATACCAAAATGTAACGTCCTCAAAATTCTCACCATTTATTCATTTATTTATTTATTTATTTATTATTATTATTATTTTTTTTTTTTATTTTTATATATAACCATATCTACGTAGTGGATATATAAGTCATACAACCATTTATACTGTATAATACCAGAACTCGAAATATTCAAACTATAGCCATATACAATAACTCCCTCCAGTATCATCTACCCCAAAAATACAACACCCTGTCACAAACTTACCCTACAACCAGGGTAACCAAGTCAACTCTCTATCCGCAAGCTTGATCTGCTCGCCTAGCTGGCTCACCTAAAAAGTGGTAAAGTAATGGGGTGAGACGACACTCAGTAAGTGTAAATATGTTATTACTAGTGTGTGGCGACCGAGTAGTATAACTATATTAATAGTATTTAAAATGACATGATCTAACAAATTTGTAAAGCACATATATCACAAGTATAGTAGTTTAAAATATTTGTATCATCTGTACTTTCTATCATTCATACTGCTAATATCATACTATATACAACAAAGCTGAAAAATTGTATACATATACATATACATAACTGTGCTCTTTCCATGAGACTCTGTATGTTATGATTTGACCCCTTATGATAGGGTTGTGCGGCCCGTAGGCGGGACTTACTCTAGTCAGCCCTTTAGGTAAGTCATCATACTCTACATTACCTCAGTCCAGCCAAACTGCATCCACTCTTAAGCTCGAGACTAGCTGCTACCTTGTCAAATTGGCCTCCTCAACCCAGTGTACCAGTGAGCTGCATCCTCTCCGGGCACAGTTTGATGGTACCCACACACTCTCTGAGATATGTGATTGCACTCTATCTATATTAGCAACGATACCATGCTCTATAAACTATATCTGTCTATAATCTTTCTACAGGGATATGATACTGTATATATATATATATATATAGACACACACACACACACACACTCTTTTTACTATTTTCATTATGTTTCCAAAATAACCATAACATTAATACTTTGTACTATAAATACTGTAATATCTGTAGCATCTAGATACTATAACTGTATAATCTATATGTATTTTCTATCTGTATAATTTTTCTGTATACTTTGAGTGTTATGGCATTTAGGAAAACATAACATTCTGTAAATACTATATATATATATATTGATCTCAAACATCTATATATATATATATATATATTTATCTGTAAATCTATTTGAATAAAACTGTATATGTACATGCATCTGTCTGTATAATATCTTTGAATATCTGGCTATATTTATATGTTCTGTATAACATCATATACTGGGAAATCTATATAAAATTCTACATCAAATAATATCTACTCAGGCCACACATACTTTATAATCTCATATTCTGTAAAAATTATATAATAAGTGGTATACATGCAACTATAAAATCTCTATTAATATAATCGAATCTCCTAGCATAGCATATTTCCCTTACCTAATTTCTAAAAAGCTCTCACTGAACTCTGGTCCTACACCTACAGGGTTCTCCACTCAATACCCTGAAAACGACATCCTCTAGAACAAAACATCAGTATTTTCCTACATACAACATTTCTTATAACTGCAAGGAAAGCAAATTATGAATAAAACACCTTACCTTGAGTTTGGGATGAATTCCAAACTAACTCCACCAATGATCAGCTCCAGTAGACTTGTAGAGAATTTCGTTAAGAGCATCATGGTGGCCTCAGATCTTCAATCTGATGAGCAACGGACCCGAAATCGAAGAGAGAATGAGTGGGAGACGTGTTAGAGAGAGAGAGAGAGAGAGGAAGTTTTTACACAAATTTTCTATTGAAAAATCTGGGTTTTCATTATTTATAGCCTTGGATTCATCGACGGGACACGTCATCTCATCGACAAGTCCTTAAGGAATTTTGTCAATGAACTTCCTCCCTCGTCGACGAATTTCAGACTACCCCAAAAACCCTCTCGGTATCTTCTCATCAACGAGACAGGTTTCGTCAACGAGGCCTCCTTATGCGTTCGTCAATGAACTCCCTGTGTTCGTCAACGAGGCCCTGTGTAAGCCTGTTGCCTCCTTCTATTTCTGTTTCCATTTCCTCTCTCTTTATTATTTAAATATCATTATTTTTCAGGTCATTACAGAAAGAGTGCGAGTTTAATTGCATAAATAATTTGGGCAAAGTAAAACTCTCTAATTAAGGGCTTAATGAGTAAAGTGAGTGCCCTGATAAGTAGTTGTAGCCCTACCTGAGTTAATCGGGTAAGGTTACAAATGATATTAGAGTAGAGGGGTGCTACATGTATGAGCATATAGTCTCCCTTATCCTCGGGAACTTTCGCTGATAAATATTGGTTGTATATGTGTAAGTATAAGAAATGGTAACATAGCTTATGAAATTATGTTTTATATCTATATGATTATGAGTACATATCGGTATATTTTATCAAATGATGTAATAACTTAAATGAGTATATTACGATATAACCAAACTCATACTGCCACACACTATGAATAATTTATTTCGTCTTACTGAGAGGTGTCTCACCCAAATATCTAAACATTTCAGGAAATTATGATAGACCAGTAGATAGAACTCCGAATTAGAGGGCAGCTGGTACCCTGGTAGATGGGGTAAGTGTTTTGTGTTGGGGATATATTTGTGTAATCCCCTAGGATATGTTATGGATTTTTGGGATTTGTATGGATGTATGGAACTCTTGTTATTTGTATTATGGATGGTTTTTAAATGTTGACTTCCGCTGTTAGGTTTATTTGTATGAGATAGACTGTTTACCCAGTACCCATTTTGGGTTGGGTTATGTTAGAATGGTATCAGAGTTTTGACATGACAGATGCTTGATTAATATTTATTATTTATTGGAGACGAAAATGAAAAAAAATGGTATGAAAATCAGGGCATCACAAATAGAAACTAGGTTGAACTTCTTTTCATGATAGTTATTAAGGGCATTCTTTGAAAAATTAGATTTCTCATTCCCTTTTTTGCAAATTCCCAATGAATAGTTACCAAACATATCCTTTGTATGGTGTGGTTTGGGTGGAGTCTACAACTAAAGTTGACTTACCTTAGGTTGTAACATCAATCGGGTTGAACTTCTTCCCAAAATAGTTATTAGGGCATGCTTTGAAGAATTTGACTTCTCATTCTTGCTTACGAATTCCCAAGGAATAGTTACCAACCACATCCTTTTCATGGTGTGGTTTAGGCTGAGTCTGCAATTGAAGTTAGCTTACTTTAGCTTGTAACAGCAACTGAGTTGAACTTCTTCCCAAGATAGTTATTATCGGCATGCTTTGAAGAATTGGAGTTCTCATTCTTTATACTTTTTTTTTTTCAAATTCCCAAGGAATAGTTACCAACCATATCCTTTGTATGGTGTGGTTTGGGTGAAGTCTACAACTAAATTTAGCTTACTTTAGGCTGTAAAGACAACTAATTTGAACTTCTTCCGCGATAGTTATTACGAGCATGCTTTGAAGAATTTGACTTCTCTTTACACGCCATCAAGTCTTGCCCTACAATCACAATGGGTGTGGCATGGCATTGAATCAGAGTAGGCTTCACGTACTTGCACCTCTTGATATCATCATATAAGCTCTTTCCTAAATCAATATCCAATACTGTTATACAAATCAATGCATAGCATGCAGAAACCGATCATGCAATGTAGCAACCAATGATGAATAGTACAAAAACACAACCACATATATTATAAGGAAAGTAATAAAACAATGACACAAAGGATTAACGTGGTTCGATAATTTGCCTATGTCCATGAGAGCAAGCGACTAAAATTTTAACTATCTTATCAGACAAGGTTCACAACATTGTATATATGCTAACCCACATCAACCCCCGAAGGTTTTCCTTCTGAATCCCCAACTTTTTGAACTTCCTAATTCAAAATTCAAAAATAGTGTCAAACAAAGCATATTGAAGTTCAACTCGTTGAACTTCTTACTAAGATTGAAACTGTCGATAGTTTCAGAGAAAACGTCAACGGTTTCTTCCCAAGACCAAACTATCGATGATCTCTGCCAAATCGTCAATGGCTACTTCCTGAGCCTAACATCGTCATTGTAACTCTGCAAACCATCGACGATTTTTTCTACAAACTAGCTTCTCTGTTTTTCTTCACCATGCTTTCTTTATACATATGTTCCACTCAAAATATGAGCCACATACTACAGCATCCACAAACGTGTTCACCAACAACAGAATATTAGACCCGCTGGCCTCTACTGGGATATCTTCATACGCGTAAAAAAATTGATGATCCACCACTCCCATTACCATTGTCATCAACATGACTCTCCTCAACAATATACAATAGTAGTTTTGGCCAATAAATCTAGAAAATAAAAGGGTATTGAAATTGAAGTAGAGTATACTCACAATTATTACAACAACACCTCTACATTTATACCCTACACCTACTATGTCATGTACGGATGAGATGTTTGACTGTTTATCATACAATTATCACACCAAGACAAGGGTTATGTAAAATTCACATGCAGAGGTTTACGTTTATCCATGCAAATTGAAACCAACTTATGCAAAGTCAGGGTGAAGGGAAAACCAACTTTTGTATACGAAAATCTTACATGAAGGTGCATGTAAAATATCATGCAAAACAGAAACCAACTTTGGAAAATTGGTTAGTTGATGTGAACCTTTGCATACAAGAGATGACAATTGGGCGGTGGCTGATTCTTTCCTTTTTATCCATTATATATTGTCGTATGTAATTTGTAAAATAATTTGAATGCAAATCAAAATATGTTAAGAAACATTATTGAAAGTTAGTTCCTTATATAAACTGCATGAAGGGGAAGGGGCTGAAATTTTTTGCAAACCGACTTTTGAAAAGTTAGTAAAAGGTTATGTAAAATTTATATGCAGAGGTTCACAATTGTCCATACAAATTGAAACTAAATTTTGGATGAAGGTGGTTATGTAAGGTTGTGCATGAAGGTTAGTAAGGCCATGTAGAGAGTAACGAACTTTTGAAAAGTCAGTTAATTGAACTTAAATTGACTTGTCAAATGTTGGTAAAGTCCATGTAAATGGCCACATGAAAGCCATGCATTCTTTAAAAAATTGACTTTTAGATAGTCAATTTATACTTCATTATCCAACTAACAAAAATTCGGTAATGTTCCATGAAAAAACCATGGATTTTACAATAACCAACTTTTGGATAGTCGAAAAGGTTATCAATTTACCAGAAGTTAATTTTGCTTTAGCTTTGTAAATAGTTCACTAACAATTGAATAGTTGTGTTTTTTAATTAAAAAATTAATATTTTAATAAAAAAAACTCTCCCACCAAGGGTTGCGTGGATCATGTAAGCTTGTTGTTTTGTTGAGTCTGGATTCAGTTTTCATCAAGGGTTGTATGGGTGCTGGGGCTGTATTTGCTTCGTGGAGGTACTGGGTTTTGCTTGGCTCTGTTATTGACTTATGAGTTTTCATGTTATTATTATGATTATTATTACTATTATGGTAGAACTATGCATGCTTTAATAAATTGGCGAACCTCGACCTCGACACAATAGTTCACATCCTGGCACCCTTTGGAGAATGTTCAGTGTTGGAATCCCTTTCGTAAGGATTCCTCCCAATTTTAGAAAGCGAGGGGGAGGGTTTAGTTTACTGTGTGTTGAATTCTGCAGGTGTGGAGCCGCAGACAGCCGCACCAAAACCAGCAACCATCTTTGACACTGGAGATGGACGGCCACCTGCTCTGCAGGCTTTGCTGAAATTGCAAGCCACCATATTTGAATATTGCTCCCCCCTCTTGTATATATATATGTGTGTGGGTGTGAGTGTGTAATGTGGTGTGTGCAGCAGAGAGTTGTGAGAGTGTGTATACTGAGAGTACAGAGAGAAGTGCAGAGAGCAGAGAGTTGTGGTGAGAGAGAGAGTTGAGCAGTGGCTCCTCCGTGTGTTATTTCTCCCAGATTATAGTGCAGTGGTGTGCTCCCGTGGACGTAGGTCAGTTTGGACCGAACCACGTAAATCCGGTGTTCATTGTGTGTGTTTGAATTTTTCTTTGTGCGTGATTATTACTCCAGGTCGGTTTATTCCCCAACAACTGGTATCAGAGCTTTGGTCGGAGTAAAAATAGCCAGATCAAGAAAAATTTCGGTTTTTTGAGCCCCTGTCCAGTAGCTCAAAATTTAATTTTGAGGCTACCATCGAACTCCTCTCGCCGAGACGAAGCCAACGGCAGTAACCGGAGCTCAAACAGAGCTCAGACGAAGCCGCACGCGCCCACACGCGCCGCCAACGTCCAAAGAACGTTCCCACGCGCCCTCACGCGCTCCCACGCGCCGTCGACAGGTCGGGAGTGGTCCTCACGCGCCCCCACGCGCCGGCGAACGTCCGGCGACCAGAAGAAGCTTGAAGACGCTGACGTCAGCGTCCACGTCAGCCAGGCCCGCCACGTCAGCGCTGCTGCGTCAGCGCCACGTCAGCTCCAGTCAGCGCCACGTCAGTTCCACGTCAGCGCCAGTCATCTGCCACGTCAGCCGCCACGTCCACGCCACGTCAGCACCACGTCAGCAGTGGGCCCCAGTGCCACATCAGCAGTGGACCCCACAGTGCCACGTCAGCAGTGGGCCCCACAGTGCCACGTCAGCAGTGGGTCCCACGTGCCACGTCAGCAGGGTTGACCAGGTTTGACCAAAATTTTGACCGGGTTTTTTAAAGCCATTTCGGGTCCGTTTTTCGAGCAGCTTAAGCCATTCCTAGGGTTTTCGACCGTTCCGGATCCAACCGTGCTGTCCGATTGAGCTAATTCCATCTCTAGATCAGTGAATCGAGATGTCGAACCAGAAAAGCTCTCACATCGAGATGTTTGACGGCACGAACTTCGGTTTCTGGAAAATGCAGATCGAGGATTTCTTGTTTGGTAAGGAGTTACACTTACCACTGATGGAGAAGCCAGAATCCATGAAGGAGAGCGAGTGGGAGTTGCTTGACCGAAAAGCCCTCGGAGTTGTGAGGATGACGTTGGCAAAGTCTGTTGCCTTCAACATCAAGCACTTGACAACCACCAAGTCCCTTATGGATGCGCTATCGAACATGTATGAGCAGCCATCAGCCGCAAATAAGGTACATCTAATGAAGAGACTTTTTACCATGAGCATGTCTGCAGGTGAAAGCTTCAACAGACACTTGAATAATTTCAACGAGTTGTCGGATCAACTCGCCTCGGTCGGGATTACCTTTGACAGTGAGATCCGTGCTCTATTAATTCTCAGCCAGCTGCCTGAGAGTTGGAAAGGTATTGTAACTGCGATCAGTAGCTCTGCAGGAAAATCGAAGCTGAAATACGACGAGGTTATCAGCATGATTTTGACAGAGGAGATCAGAATGCAATCGAACAATGCCTCCACTTCAAGTTCAGCTTTGAATGTGGAAAGCCGAGGAAAGGGAAGCGGGCATGGAAGATCTAACAATCGTGGCAGATCCAGGACTAGGAGGTCCAAATCCAGAGATTCTAGAGGTACTCAGGACACAGGTTCTCAGAGCAGAAAAGTTATTGAGTGCTGGAACTGTGGAAAGACTGGTCATTACAAGAACCAGTGCAGAAGTCAGAAGAAAGATACGAGGGCAAAGACAGAAGCAAATATTGCTTCCGAGAACGATGATTTGTTGATCTGCTCTTTGGAGAGCAAAAAGGAGTCTTGGGTGTTAGACTCTGGAGCTTCATTCCATGCCACTTGCAGCAGAGATTGCCTGGAGGAGTATACATCAGGTAATTTCGGTAAAGTATATCTGGGCAATGATCATCCTTGCGACATTGCCGGGAAGGGGACAGTGAAGATCAAAATGAACGGGTCAGTATGGAAGCTGAAGGATGTCAGACATATTCCAGACCTGAGGAAGAATTTGATCTCAGTCGGTCAATTGGCAGATGAAGGTTATAACACATCTTTCATTGGTGATGAATGGAAGATTTCGAAGGGTGCACTGACAATTGCTCGAGGTAAGAAAAGTGGCACTCTTTATGTAACTCCTGATACATGTATGTCTATTACAGTTGCTACAGGAAATGATGATAGCAACCTATGGCATCAACGACTTGGACACCTGAGTGAGAAGGGACTTAGGGTGATGCACTCAAAGGGTAAGTTGAGTGATTTACAGTCGGTGAAGATTGACACATGTGAGGACTGCATATTTGGGAAACAGAAAAGAGTTAGTTTCCAGGCAAATATCAGTACCCCGAAGAAGGAGAAACTTGAGCTAGTCCATTCAGATGTATGGGGACCAACAACCATTTCGTCTACAGGAGGAAAGCATTACTTCGTCACGTTTATCGATGATCATTCACGGAAGGTATGGGTTTACTTCCTGAAGTATAAATCTGATGTTTTCAATGCTTTTAAAAATTGGAAAGCGATGGTAGAAAACGAAACTGGTTTGAAAGTCAAAAGGCTGAGAACTGATAACGGTGGAGAATATGTTGACACCGAGTTCAAGAATTTCTGCTATGAGCACGGCATCAGAATGGAAAGAACTGTGCCAGGTACGCCTCAACACAACGGCGTAGCCGAGCGGATGAACAGAACGTTGACAGAAAAAGCCAGAAGCATGCGTATGCAGTCAGGCTTGCCAAAGATGTTTTGGGCACATGCAGTCAACACAGCAGCTTATTTGATTAATAGAAGTCCTTCAGTACCATTGGACTATTGCCTACCAGAAGAAGTTTGGAGTAACAAAGAGGTAAGACTTTCACATTTGAAAGTTTTTGGTTGTGTTGCATATGTACATATCAATGATCATGTCAGGGATAAGCTGGATCCGAAATCCCGGAAATGCACTTTCATCGGTTATGGTGGAGATGAATTTGGATACCGCATTTGGGATGATGAAAACAAAAAGGTGATCAGAAGCAGAGATGTGATTTTTGATGAAAAGGTGATGTACAAAGATAGGCACACAGCTGAATCCACCGAACCAGTTCAGAGAGAACCAACCTGTGTAGATACGGATAATGTCCCAGAATGTATGGGAACACAACAGCAGAATGCCGAGAATCCTCAGGCAGAGGAACCAGTGGAGCAATTCGTCACACCACCGCCTCCTACTCCAGCTCCGGAGCTTAGGAGATCTACTCGGCCTCATATACCAAACAGAAGGTATATAGATTATTTACTTCTTACAGATGGAGGAGAGCCCGAATGCTATGATGAAGCATGTCAGGCAGGAGATGCGAGCAAGTGGGAGCTTGCAATGAAGGACGAGATGAAGTCCCTCACCTCCAACAGAACGTGGGAACTAGCTGAGTTGCCCAAAGGTAAGAAGGCCCTTCACAACAAGTGGGTGTACAGAATCAAAGAGGAGCATGATGGCTCCAGAAGATACAAGGCTCGGTTAGTAGTTAAAGGCTTCGAGCAGAAGGAAGGAATTGACTACACCGACATTTTTGCACCAGTTGTGAAGTTGACAACCATCAGATCTGTTCTGAGTATTGTTGCCTCGGAGGGCTTACATCTTGAGCAGTTAGATGTGAAGACGGCATTTCTTCACGGTGATCTTGAAGAGGAAATCTACATGCATCAACCAGAAGGATTCTCAGAGAAAGGTAAAGAGAATTTGGTGTGCAGGTTAAAGAAGAGCTTGTACGGTCTCAAACAAGCTCCCAGACAATGGTACCGGAAATTTGACGGCTTTATGCACAGGAATGATTTTACAAAGTGTAACGCCGACCACTGCTGCTACTTCAAGAGGTATCAGTCTAGCTATATCATTCTGTTGTTATATGTGGATGACATGTTGATCGCAGGACCAGATATAGAAGAGATCAGGAAATTGAAGCAGCAATTGTCAATGGAATTTGACATGAAGGACTTAGGCTCAGCGAAGCAGATACTTGGGATGCGAATCTCCAGAGATAAGCGACAGGGAACATTGCAGCTATCTCAGTCGGAATACATTGGCCGTGTTCTACAGAGGTTTAACATGAGCAACGCCAAAGCAGTAAATACACCTTTGGCAGGACACTTTCGCCTCTCCAAGGATCAGGTTCCCCAGACTGATGAAGAGAAGGACTTCATGGCTAAGGTACCTTATGCCTCAGCCATTGGAAGTCTCATGTACGCTATGGTTTGTACGAGACCGGACATTGGCCAAGCAGTGGGAGCAGTCAGTAGATTCATGTCTAATCCAGGGAAGACTCATTGGGAAGCAGTGAAATGGATCTTCAGGTACCTCAAAGGCACTATTGATAAATGCTTATGTTTCGGCAAAGGAGACTTGAAAGTCAAAGGATATGTAGATGCCGATTTTGCTGGTGAAATTGATCACCGCAGGAGCACCACCGGATACATATTCACTGTTGGCACAACAGCTGTTAGTTGGATGTCGCAGATACAAAAGATTGTTGCCCTATCCACTACAGAAGCTGAGTACGTAGCAGTGACAGAAGCTAGCAAAGAGATGATTTGGCTTCAGGGTTTGTTGACAGAGCTTGGGTTGAAGCAGGAGAGGAATGTTTTGTACAGCGACAGTCAGAGTGCGATACATCTGGCAAAGAACTCAGCATTTCATTCCAGAACCAAACATATCGGATTGCGTTATCACTTCATCAGATCTCTATTAGAGGATGGAGTACTGGCACTTGAAAAGATTCAAGGCAGCAGAAATCCAGCTGACATGTTGACAAAGGTGGTAACTACAGAGAAACTGAAGTTATGCTCAACTTCAGTTGGTCTTCATGATTGAAGACATACATGAGCACAACATTTGCATATACACTGGTTGAGATGCTGTCTCCACCTCCAAGTGGGAGATTGTTGAATTCTGCAGGTGTGGAGCCGCAGACAGCCGCACCAAAACCAGCAACCATCTTTGACACTGGAGATGGACGGCCACCTGCTCTGCAGGCTTTGCTGAAATTGCAAGCCACCATATTTGAATATTGCTCCCCCCTCTTGTATATATATATGTGTGTGGGTGTGAGTGTGTAATGTGGTGTGTGCAGCAGAGAGTTGTGAGAGTGTGTATACTGAGAGTACAGAGAGAAGTGCAGAGAGCAGAGAGTTGTGGTGAGAGAGAGAGTTGAGCAGTGGCTCCTCCGTGTGTTATTTCTCCCAGATTATAGTGCAGTGGTGTGCTCCCGTGGACGTAGGTCAGTTTGGACCGAACCACGTAAATCCGGTGTTCATTGTGTGTGTTTGAATTTTTCTTTGTGCGTGATTATTACTCCAGGTCGGTTTATTCCCCAACACTGTGGAAGGCCCTTATGAGGCCCATTGGTAGGGTACCATAGAGTCCCATGACTTCAGAAAAAGAATTGATTATTTACCCGAAGAACGGAGACCAGAGAATCAGAAATCCAACTGCAAATTTTATAATTCGCATTTGATTGGCAGCCAGGGGAAGCACCTCCAAGCTTTCCCATGTCTGCAACACTTGCATGGTTCCCTTAATCAATTAAATCAGGAACTTGGACAGAAGACTGAAGATACAGAGTTCAGAGTTGATTTTGGAAGGAGAACACTAAGTTCTAACTCATTAATCTTGAAAATTTCAATACAAGTGTGGATGAAAGCAATAAAAAGTGATACAATCTCGAAACTCATTTCAGCTTTGATTTTGATGAGCTCTGCAGAGGTTTAGCGATGGGCCTGGCTGGGGCACTTCTTACAGCCTTCTTTACATCATACTTAATGGATGAGAGGGCACATATCAATGCAATCAACATTGTTGGGTAGACATAAACAGCTGTTGTGGGATCGGTGTTCGCAGGCTTTCCGAGTATCCCTTCCTTGACTAGGCCCCAGATTATCAAAAGCGTCCCAAACATGCTCATCCTCCCTGGTTTTATCATACCCACAAGTGCTCCTGCCACAGCGAAGTAGCTTCCTGCAAGAACCTGCCAATTCAGAAGACAGGTGTGGTCACCAGCAAAGAAAATTAAAATCAGAAATCTAGGGTATTGTATGAGAAACTAACATTTTTGGCATATCTTGTTGCCATGGAAGGAGATCCATATAAATGCAGAGTTGATGAGATTATCTATCCCAAATGTGACTCGAAATTTGGACTGAAGTCACTGAACTGTTATTTATTTGGTAGAAGCTCTTGTTCAGCCATGAAGGCACTCCCTCACAGGTGAGATTAGCTTCCAATCAGTCATATATAAATATATAAACAGCTACACTTCAGATTCGAATCAGAATGGTCATTATCATCATAAAAACTTGGATTGAGGGTTACTTTGCCCCACATATAATTTGAAATCCAGAAGTCAAGAGGGAAGATGAGAAACCAGTGATAATAGCAAGAACGGGGGAAGAAAAAGGAAATAGTTTGGGAATGTTATGAAACTAAGAATATAGTATTATGAAATAATACAGATACAAAGGCTTAGTCCCCTGTCCAAGATACATTTGGAAAGGAACTGATTCACTAGTTGTAAAATTGTTTGGCCTCTGGAAAAGAAACTGCTCAAAAGAAAAGTTGAGTTCAGCAAAAAGTAGTACAGTGATTGAAATGTTTAAAATGACCAAAATTGAGGTATTTGTGGAAATGTGATTAATGCGCTGATAATTTTGCAAGATTTGAAAGAAACGAAGGATGCAAATGGAATAAAATATTCTATTAGGAAAAACTAACTTCAAAAAGTTGTCCCAAAAAAAAAGCTATTTACTTAATGTGTTATATACCCAACTATTACTTTTTTGGGGGGTGGGGGACCTCGCCCAAGGAAGCAACAAAAATCAATGGAACAAACAACAAAAATCATTTACATGGCATTTGGATAGATGAAATTGAGACAGGAACAGAACAGTGATTGTAGTCTTGATTCCATTCCCCCATTCAACTCCAGTAAGGCCATAATTGGGATTCTAGCAGAAACAATATCCCCCCATTATTAAAATCAAGATTCCACCCTCAACCAATGGAATCACCATTCCACCCTTGAGATACTTTTCCTATTAAGACCAAAATGTCAGTTAACAACAACAACCAAGCCTTAAGTTGCACTAGGAGAGTTCTACTTCATCCGTTTGGACTATCTAGGACAGTATCCTCCAACAGCTGGAGTGCCTTCAAACCATTATGAAATTAATCAGTCTCAGTCCAAGTATTCTAGGTCCAGCACTCCGTGTCCTATTGCCTCTAACATTAACTAGCTCACTTCCCATGTGCATTATTTGGCCTAAGTTGTAAGAGCCCAAACCATTTTGACCACTCTTATCTTATGTTGTATAGGTGTTAGGCCTAACTTAGCACAAATATATTCCTTTCTTATCTTTTCACTGTCTCAGTGCAAGTAGTCTAGGCCCAGTCCTCCATGTCCTGCTGCCACTAACAATAACTAGCTCACTTCTCATGGTGTATTATTTGGCAAATGTTGCAAGAGCTCAAACCATTTTTGACCGCTCTTACCATATGCTGTATAGTTGCTATGCCTAACTTAGCACAAATGTGTTCTTTCCTTATATTTTAGAGTAATACTACTCATCAACCTTTGCATTCTCTTAATTATTGAACTTATTTCAATTTTGTCCTAAATAGCTTGAAATGAGATTCTGAGACAGCAATGTCCACCATTTTTGCTGGCTCACTGACAGTGAGTTATAACTGTTGCTGCAGACAGTTGCCAGTGGTGAGCGCTGACTTCATTTTTCTGCCACATGAAACATCCATGCTTGCCACAAGCAGTTCCACAACAATTGCCACCTAGCACCAATCTTCGCACAACTCACCATGGACTCTATCCACCAACCAGAATTCCACCACCATTTTTGGCAGCCTGGTCTCACCATTAATGCACACCAATGTCTCTTTCCCTGCTCTCAAGCCTCACTCCAACACAAGTACACGACATACCCTTCTAAGTTCGAAGTCATTCCAGTTGCAGATATCTTTGCCATCTAGCAGCCATCATTTAGCCTTACCACAAGTATAACCCTAAATAATTCAATTTCCCTTAAATTAGGATGAAATATATATTCAAACAGAAAAGGGGATGTAAAAGAAAGAGGCAGAACCTCCAGGCGTTGGAGATCAGCTATTGCCGGGGCTTCCTTCACATCGGTCAAGTTATATATGTTTAGTAGGTGATCCCATCCTGGAACAGTTAAGTTCTTGACAAGGCCATTTGCTACGGCTCCAGGGTAGAGAAGGGCCTTCACTACAGCTACAGGAAAGATCTCACTTGCAATCAACTGGGAAGAAGTGACCTGCAATGGCGTTGTACACAAACCAGATCTACATGGTACCCTGTGAATGTAAAATTTTAGAAGGGTAGGGGGGAAGCACCAAGAGACAAAGCAATTAGTAAATAGCTTGAAGTTTAAAATTTTTTGCCATTACTGCAATTTATTTTCTAGTTTTATACATGTTCACAGTGAGAATCATAGGCTTATTTATATTCTAGAAATAGAGAAAAACAAAATGACAGATAGAATTCTCAAATAAATATTACAATAAGAATAATTGACAACTAAAATTACATGTTACGGCCATAGATACAACAAAAATCAGTATAGATCTTAATCTTACCCAGCAAAGAAGAAAGTAAGTCTTAACAATAATATTCCGATGGCCACTTCAAAGTTGAGCTAATGACCGTAAGGCTGAGCCCGTAACTATTTAATATATATAATTTTTTGTTGTAGCATTACTCAAAATTTCCAACTAGTACACAGAATAAATTGCATCATGTTGACGGCAAGCTAAATTAACTAGTATCAATGCAATAACCATCAATACAGCAAATATTCTGGACAAATTTACAAAACTAGGATTAAAAAAATGATGCCAACTCTAAAGCGGTTTTTACTATAATTGTTGTACTTCTTATTATTGCTTAAAGGTATTGCCTGTGAAGAGACATTAGCAATCAAAGAAATGGATTAAATAGATTAGTTTGAGGGGAACAAATTGAGAAAATATTTTATAAAATCTAGCAGTGTTTATTTTCAAATTTTGGGGTAAATCCATTCAATCTGTATATTCATCACCGGTCAACATTTTAAAATGCATAAAGAAATCAAGCATCAATATTTTCTTTAATAAAATATACGACGATATTAGATGAAATACATTGGCGTAAAAATTAACTATGAATGGGGTGCAGGAGTTCAAAGATCAACAAGGGCAAAACTGTAAATCATAAATGGATTATATATATATAAGCAGCCAATTTATTTCAGGAGACAGGATCAAATAATTATATGTGTGTGTAGCTATCTTTCTTCCGGAGAAAGAATGAAGTAATTAGTCATTCATCAACACTAGAAGTATACAGATGCATAAAAAAAAAAATAAGGACCCTGACATTTCCTTTGTAAAAGAAGCTTAAAATTGTTACGTTACTTTTGATTCGGCATAGGAATAGAATATAATATAATGGGAATGTGAAAAAATTATATAAGAATCTAATAATTTCGAAAATAGTCAAGAGTTTTTGTTATTCCATCCAGCATAAAATAGGATAGTAATGGACATTCCCACCGGAGAAATTGGGAATAGTCATTTCTCATCTATTCCACGTTATTGATCAGTACAAATTTTTGCTTTGTCATTTACAAAAACAACACATCTTTTCTGTAGGCTATCAAATCCCTGTGTACCATTCTAAACCTAGAAGGAGACAATATTCGAACCAAGAATAACCTTCATTTTTGGATCAATTAAAACACAGTTACAGCTAAAGATGTATTGGGAAGGAATAAGAAAATGAAGGCAAATAAATTGCAGAATTAAATTAATTAGTTGGATGAAGGATTATTTGGTGGCTACTAATAGAAGGAATTTTTTTTTTTTTTTTTTCAAAACAGCGAACAAGTAACATGAAATTCATCAAGGACAAATTATTAGATGTCTTCCTACAAACGAATGTGGTGAAAATATTTTCTCTATGTTTGGGAGCATGGATTTCAGGCCTTTAGATTTGGATTTGTATGGACTTGGACAAAGTATAGTGTAAAATTGTATTGAATTTGTTCCAAATCCATACAAATCCTAATTTAAGGCTCGAAATCCATGCTTCCATAAACTACCATCTATCCTTTTTTCATTTGTTCTTGTTGGAACTCAAGTAGATCAAAGAATAAGTCCGAATTGAGACATACTAACCTATGATGATATGCTAATGCTATTAAAAAACTAATATTATAATTAAAAATCTAAAGGCTCATATGACAGCCCCCGCTGCTCAAAGGTCTTAACTCAACCCTCATGGGAACATATCAAAGAATAGACCCAGACGCAGAACATGGCCTTCGATAGCTTTTGAATTTTCAATCCATTAAAGAACACAAAAAGTAGTTCAACATTAATGTTGTGAAACTTGAGATTGTTCCACCTAACTTTACCACAGTTTACTATTGTACAGGTAAATAGAGAGTGAACAATTGTGCAAAATTACACCAAGTAAATTCCTAGGGAAGTGGGGGGTCACAACGAACCACTTAAATCCCATTTTCCTAGACAAAATTTTCCTTAGACATGTAATTAACACAATATATTACTACAACTATACCCGACAAAAGTTAACTACTAAATAGATGAAAAGAAGATCACTAGAATTTAACGAGGTTCGGCTAATTGTGCCTACGTCATCGGACACTATCAACTAATATTCCTCTATTGCAGAAATATTACAAAATGAGAGAGAAGAGAGAATGTGCCTAAGAGAGAAGTAGGAAAATTTGGGGATGAGATTACAAATGGAGGTGATGGGTTTTTATAGGTTAGAAAATAACACTATTACAACCACTCATCACCTATCATTGAAAAACTAGCCCACCATTGAAGACTTCAATGGCAATGTGTTAGAATTGGTGTATTACCAAGAGGGGGGGTGAATTGGAATTTTAAAATTTATCACCTAGGTTGAACTGAATAAATAGCAGTTTATACACAACCTAGGGTATACCTATTCAATTTCCAAATGCGTAGATAAGTATAATATGAAATTTAAGTCATACGCATCATTCACCCATAACATACATGTGCGGTAAAAATAAAGTGCGGAAATATAAATGAACACACGATATGTTATCGGGGTTCGGCCAACCGTGCCTACGTCCCCGCCTCAAGCTCGCAAGCTAGAGGATTCCACTAATAGCTCACTTAAGGGTGGAGCGGCACCGTTTACAACCAGGTCAAATTAACACAGGGCTGACCTCAACCTTAACCAGGTCAATTAGCGGGGCTGACCTCAACCTACACGCCTTAACAGGACGATGCACCTAGCTTTCCTAACCGGGTCTAAGCCAATCCGGGACTATTCCAGGGCTAGTCTCCCTCTTCAGGCTCGTGCCTGGAAATACAACCAAAGTGTATTACAATGAAATGGTACAGTGATTGTGCTTTCAAGTAAAGCAGATATGTACCCAAATTCACACAATAATATACTCCACAAATATGAAATAATTTGTAAGCTCAGTGTGGTCTAAGATGTCAACTCTCAAATAGATTTACTATCGTTGTAATGAGTGCGTGAGAGTGCAAACCTAAATGATCTTTGTATCACAGGATATTCAATCTAAGTGCTCAAACAAAGATATCATCCAGACTTCATATATTTCAATCAACAAGTTTTCTCAATACACATATGTATATGAAGCTCTAGCAACATATAAGTTTGGTTTGCAAAAGGATATTCAATCTTTGTATTCAACAAGAGATATATGAGTTAACGAGTATTGCAACAAAGATTTATCACACTAGCAAATATCTCATCAAATATATTCAAGATTAATAACACAGTAGATATTTGAAAGTGTTTTGCAACCAAAATACGAATACAATCTTTTTAAGATGTTGCAATGGAGGTGCAAATCTTAGAAGATCTATCAAAGTCTTCTTAGGATAGACTTATTAATAAAGTCCCCTAAGAATACTCAAGGTTTAGCTCCCAAAGATAATACAACAATCAAATATGAATGGGAGAGCAAACCTTACTAAATAAACACACTCAATCGACTTACAGAGGGTTTATGAGATCGAAGAAGGTAAGCATGAGTGAATAGGGCTTGAAAATGAGTATTATAGGGTTTTGGTTTTTCAAAGAATTTTCCCTAATCAAAGTGGCTAATCCCCCTTAATCTTTGCAAATGAAGACATATATATAGGCAAGGGAGAAAATATGACCGTTGGGGACCTATAGGGTATTATTAGAAAAGTTTAATGGAGTTTAATGCATTTTAACCCTGTTTAGAAAAATATTAACCACGGTAAAAATGGGAACAACCCGAGAGGTCCGGTCGACCAAAAGTGGTTCGGTCGACCGGGACTCAAGTAGCTCGGTCGACCGGGAGCATTTTGAACTGAGTGGTCGGTCGATCGGAAAAGGGCGATTTTCAAAAATACCGCGGTTCGGTCGACCGAGGCCTTTTTGAACTGCTCGGCTCGGTCGACCGGGTTGTTGGCAATTTTCCCAAGACCCTTCGGTCGACCAAGTCGTTGGAGTACAATTTTGGTCGGTCGACTAGGAGGTCAAAATGTTGACTCTCAGGGTGTTCGGTCGACCGAGGTCAAATGACCTATAAGGGGTCGGTCGACCGGGACCGGGTCAAATAGTTGACCCGGACCGGTTTCGGTAGATCGGGCCAATTTGAACTGAGTTGGCCGGTCGACCGAAGGTGCACCAAGTGTGCATTTCGGTCCCTTCTTGTAACATAAAAACCTTATTCAAGTGCCTATTACATACAAGTGCAAAGGTGAGTGCCCTAAGGTCACTTGGGGTCCAATTTTGAAGACACCGAAAAAGTCCGGTGTGTGAGCTTATTACACACTAAGGTCTTTCTATGGTTCGGTTTGAGCTTACAAAGTAAATCATTCATGTGATGTGTGTGAGCTTATTACAAACCGAAAAACCCTAATTACTATTACAGACAATTTCACTGGAAAATATTATAATTAAGAGTTTATGAAATTGTCTTCAAGCCTTTCTTGCTTTGTGCACATCTTGATCTTATCATTCTTGATTCCTGCACAAAAACTCAACTACTCATTAGATACAATGAGTATTTGTCATAATCAAAACCGGGCGTGACCAATAAGGTCAACACAATGGTATGCTTCTAGAAATGAGCCATAATTCAACAAATCTCTACCTTGGCGAAATTCCATCTCTTAACATCTCTCATGGATTCCATAATGTCTTCAAACGCGCTTGTAGCGCAAATCTTTCAATTTTCAACAATGTTGATCAAGTTCAAGCAATGTTGAAACTTGACTACAGTCATCACTTTTATCATCATATCAACAGGATTCTCAGTGATTCGAATCTTCTGGATTACTACTCAACCTTCTTCTAGAATTTCTCAAACAAATGATATCGAAAGTCGATGTGCTTTGTCCTTGAATGGTAGACTTGGTTCTTTGCTAGATGGATAGCACTTTGACTATCACAATGCACCTTAATGTGCTTTTGTTCAATTCCCAAATCTTTCATCAATCCTTGAAGCCAAATTGCCTCCTTTACAGCCTCTATGACTGCCATATACTCTGCCTCTATAATGGACAAAGCAACTGTTGACTGTAAGATAGACCTCCAATTAACTGGTGCTTTTGCAAGAGTAAAAACATAGCCAGTAGTTGACCGACGCTTATCCAAATCACCAACGTAGTCGGAATCACAATATCCAACAATATTATGATCATTTTGCTTATCCTACTCAAATATCAGTCCAACATCTATCGTATACAAAATGTGTAGTAATCCGACCCCAAGAAAAAAAAAATAATAATAAAATAAATAAATAAAATTTTTAAAAAATAATATAAAATAAATAATAATAAATAATAAATAAACATAAATAAATAAATAAATAAAGAGATATTTTGAGATATTTATATATAAATATCTTGGAGGAGATATTTATTTAGATTACTTAAGGGCTAAGTTAGGATTTATTTTATAAATTCTCTTATTCTCTCTCTCTCACTCACTCACTCTCTCTCTCTCTCTCTCTCTCTCTCTCTCTCTCTCTCTCTCTCTCTCTCTCTCTCTCTTTTTGAGATCCTTCACTGTTCGTCGTCCGTTTCCAAAAACGGAGGGTATTGCGTGGATCAGAAGAGGAAACACTACACTTTTAGTGGATCGGATCGTTGTTTCGGAGAGTTTCGGGTTTTCCTAAGAATCGAGGTAGGAATCTGATCCTAATTTTGATTGGATATTTGGATAGCAATAGAAAACATAGTAAGGTTATGTTCTGTGGTTTTAGGTTTTCAGGATCTCGGGTTGTCGTTTTGGACCGTTTTCGTACAAAGTTTCATTTCGAGTATAAGGTAAGGGGAACTTAATTACAACAATTAATTTTTGAAAACTAAACAGCTAAAAAACTAGTTTATGTTATTGTGTATGATTTAACTGCTTATTTGTGAAATTCTACCGAGTAGAAATGTCGATTTGACGATTTTACGATTTTTGGTAAAAACGAGGATTTCGATGTATGATCTCTAAATTTTACAAACATCGTTATTTGTGTTTATGCTATAGTAGGAGAGGCTCGATTCCTTTATTTATTTAGTTAAACTATGTATATTGAATTTCTATCATTTAGCGGGTTTTTGTATCAAACTTGTGTGATATATGTTGATATGAGAATGAATGGATTTTCTATACTATTGATAAAGAATATGGGAACGAAGTCCCAAATTTGTGATACTAAAAATGTGATTAAACAGAGGCTAGTGATACACCGAGCCGCATCAGTAAACAAAGAGGGGACTGAGTGGAAAGACGCCGGTTTGAACCCAATGCTATTATGTGAATTTGTGAAAAATACTGGAATTGCGCAGGTTATCATATTTGTATAAATTGAATTTATGATACACGGAGTCCCGGGAAGGTTGAAAAATACTTTCTTTGCAAGGTTGAAATAAACTACTGTTATATGATACAGCGCGATATTGTCGCTAGATGTACACGTGCAACCCCACGTACTAAACGATGTGGGTACTAAGATGGTTGGCTAGTAGGGTTGAAACCATTGGCTGATATTGGGCCAATGGAGGCATTCGGATCGTAAGTAGGTACTCGACAGTGCCTGCACGAACAGGGCATTGGATGAGTATCAGTGCACAACCTGGGCCACGAGGTAAAACTGGTTATAGGGATATTTTGCTGTTGGTCATATGATAAATCATTAAATGGTCGAAAGATAGATGTGGGAATTTTGTAATATGAATAATGATATACCTGATGCATTACTATATTGAAAATATTAGATTTATATTCCAGATGTTGAATGAAAATATGCATGTATGCAGTCACACACTGTTGTAACTCCTTCTTCCTTACTGAGAGGTGTTTCACCCTATCATACAACCTTCATTTTCAGGTCCATTGGTACGTCAGCCCTAATAGCTAAAAGGATTGGGGAGATTGTTTTTGGTTAGCTTACGTAAGCATCTAAATCTTGCATTAAACCTAGATGAAAGTCCTGTTGGAGGATTGTAATAACAAGAATTTTATCCTATGTATGACTATATGAGAAATGGTGTGGATGTATTAGTAAACTCTAGTATAAGTCTAGTAGAAATCCCAATGGATGTTTATGTTTTTTCGCAACATTTATATTGTAATTATGTATGATTTACACCTGTATGTCCCTGTTTAGGGTGGGTTGTTTCCATATCTTGAACAGGTATAGGTTTTATGTATGAATGAGTGACGCCTGGGTCCGTATAAAGGGCTGGGTCGTTAGACTTGTGCTTTCTCTACGTTAAAATTTTATGTCATGAAATCTCTTAAAGGTGGTGCATTACATAACTAGTTCATTGATAATATATAAAAATACATGTGAACTAGTTAGACTATATTTATGCTCAAACCTTCTTTTTGGAATCATATGTCGTGTGTCTTTAACTCAAATCTTCCACGGGTCTTATGAAATGTTTCAAATGCAAATGGTTTGTGTATATTTCTAGTTTATTCATGTTTGTTATGTCATTTGATCCTTTTAATAACAAGTTATATTATTTTTGTGCTTAATTGCTGAGGTTATCTTTGTCATTCTTTATGCATAAGTATGACTATTATATTTTTGAATGACTAAAAGTTATACCTCCATTCTATGCGTTGATCATACTGAATTGTTTGAGTAGTTGTTGATAAACTATTAGGATTTAATAGGTTATTAGTTATACAAGATTTGTTTTGGAAAGTTCGGCTTTCAAACGGCACTCTGCCGAAATTTTTGTAAAAACTTTCCAAAACTTATAATGTATAAATATCACACTCACCCATTGCCTAGAGTTTTTAACTCTTTGGGCCCTTTTTTCTATTGCCAAAAGGGGGAGATGGAGAGGCAAAAATTGGGTTAAAATTTGATTTCGCTTAATGCATATTAATAGGGGGAGCCTTCTTAGGCTTATACTCATATTTTTACTAGGTGTATTTGTCATCATAAAAAAGGGGGAGAATGTTGACCTTATAGGTCGCGATCGGTTTTGATGATGACAAATACCTGTTATACCTAATGGGTGTTTGAGATTATGTGCAGGAACTCAAATTGACAGATCTCAATGCATAAAGAGCAAGTAAAGATTGAAGACCCAATTACTTTGTGTTGTAATATATAATTCATTTGTGTAATTAGTTTGTAATAGTAACTGGGGCTCTGGTTTGTAATAAGCTCACACACATCACATGTATGATAATACGTAAGCTCAAACAAATCATAAATGAGAAATGACCTTAGAAAGACCTTAGGGTTTTTCCTTCGGTCGACCTTAGGTCGACAGACACCAAAATTTTTCGGGTCTTCAAAATTGGACCCAAGTGACCTTAGGAGACTTACTGTTGACCTTATAGGTCACGCCCTAGATTTGATAATGACAAATACTCTTGTATTTAATAAATATCTAGTTCATGTGCAGGTTCATATTAGTGTATCATCAATGGCACGTGAAAGCTCAAAAGCTTGAAGACAAACTCTTGATCTCAATTGTAATAATCTTAGTGAAATTTGTCTGTAATAGTAATTAGGGTATTCGTTTTTTAATAAGCACACACATCACATGCATGGTTTATTTTGTAAGCTCAAACCAAATACAAATCAAAAAATGACCTTAGGAAGACTTTAGGGTACACCTTCGGTCGACCGACACCGGACATTTTCGGTGTCTTCAAATTGGACCCCAAGTGCCTCTAGGACACTCACACTTTCACATATATGTGTTAGGCACTTGAATAGGGCTTGTTTGCTTCAATACGAGACCGAAATGCACACACAATGCACTTTCGGTCGACCAGCCAATCCAGTTCAATTTGGCCTGGTCGACCGAAACTCCCTCGGGTCAAAGTTGACCACTCGGTCGACCAGCAAGGTTAGATCAAAAGGCCCTGGTCGACCGAAACCCTCCTGGGTCAACATTTGACCATCCAGTCGACTGAGAGCTTTTGAACTACAACTACCTGGTCGACCGGAGGCTTCTCGGGAGAAATCCCAGCGGTCTGGGCGACCGAACCGTGTAGTTCAAAATGCCCTGGTCGACCGAACCTCAGAAATTTGGAAAATCGCCTTGCCTCGGTCGACCGACCACTTAGTTCAAAATACCCGTGGTCGACCGAGCCATTTGAGTCCTGGTTGACCGAACCATTTCTGGTCGATCGGACCTCTCGGGTTGTTCCTATTTTTTTACCGTAGTTAATAATTTTAAACAGGGTTAAATTGATTTAAACATCATTAATCTTTTCCAATAATCCCTAATAGGTCCCCAATGGTCAAAATTTTCAGCATGTCTATATATACTCTTTCATTTGGTGGATTAAGGTACAATTAGCAAAAGGATTAAGAAAATCTCTCTCAAGCAAAAATATTTTACTTTTCCTCTCACAGCTCAAACTCTTTTGAAAATCCACTCAAGCTTACCTTCTTTATCTATCTATATCATTTTGTAAGTGTTTGCTCTCTTGTTTATTGCATATTTGAATCGATTTTTCTTTGAGAGCACAACCTAACTTTTCTTAGAAGGCTTTGCCAATAAGTCTACCCTAAGAAGACTTGTGGTGAATTCCCAAGTATTGCACTCTTATTGCAATAACTTAGGAAGTTCGTATTTTTTTTGGGGCTTGCAAAAATATTTTCAAACATACTCAAATATCCTGTGGTATTCATATTGATATATTTGTGAAAAGGTATTTGTGTGTGTGTTATATCAATCTTTGTTGCAATATCCATACAAGTCTACATTATCTGCTGAAATACAAAGATTTAGTATATCTTGTAAACCAAACATATACATTGCTAGAGCTTCATATACATACATGTATTGAGAAAACTTGATGATTGAAATATATTGAGTTTGGAAAATATCTTTGTTTGAGCACTTAGATTGAATATCCTGTGATACAAAGATCATCTAAGTTTGCACTCTCATGCACTCATTACAACTATAGTAAATCTATTTGAGAGTTGAAACTATTTAGACCACACTGAGCTTACATTTTTTATCACCTGTGGTGTTTGTGTTTGTGCACATTTGTGGTACAAATCTGTTTTATGTGAAAGCACCCATATATTGTACTATTTGATTGTATATTTAAGGGATTCCAGGCGTGGCTTGAGGGGGCGGTAATCCAGCCCGATAAGGATTGGTATAAAGGTTGAGGTCAGCCTTGTGGTAATTTGACCTGGTTTGTATAGGTGCAGCTCCACCCGTTTAAGTGAGCAAGTTGTTGTGATAATCCTTGTGCTGGTTAGCCAAGGGGGGGGCGTAGGCAGTTGGCCGAATTTCGATAACATATATGCGTGTCATCCTTTCTTTACTGCTTTCTGGTGCTTGTGTGATTATCTAAATTGCTTTAATTAATTTTTGGTATATTTACATCATTTGCACTAGATTGACCATAGGCTTGTGAACATACTTCTGTTAGGAGGAATACCTAGGAGATAAATTTTAAAAATACCAATTCACCCCCCCTCTTAGGATCACGGTAAAGCTAACAATTAGTATCAGAGCCACGTAGCATAGACTAATTTTTATTTTGCACAAAGATCATATATGGCTTATAGCTTCGTGACCCCTTATCCTGAGGGACCATCTTTCACACGACCTCCTATTTTCAGTGATGTTAATTACACCTTCTGGAAACAGAGGATGCGCATCTACCTTCAGAATACTGATTGGAAGGTGTGGAGGATTGTCTCTAAGGGAAACTATATCCCTATGAGAATTGAGGGTGCAGCTAGGATTCCTAAGACTGAGGATGAATATGATGATGATGATGATGATATGACAGCTGTTAGTCTTAATGCCACTACCATGAATATATTATATTGCAGTCGTGATGTAAATGAATTTAACAGGATTATGGCATGTTCTACTGCAAAAGAAATATGGGATAAGTTAGAGGTCACATATGAGGGTACTAGAGATGCGAAAGATAGTAGGATAGATATGTTGACTAGTGAGTATGAGGCCTTTAGGATGAATGCAGGTGAGTCCATTCAGAGCATGTACACTAGATTCACACACATCATAAACTCACTGCATGCATTAGGAAAGACCTATCCCACATATGAGATGATCAGGAAGATCCTTAGAGGCTTACCTCTTGTTTGGAAAGCTAAGGCTACGGCCATTGCTGAGGGTAGAGACCTTAAGGCCATAAGCCTAGATGAACTGATAGGTTCCTTGATCACTTATGAACTGTCCATAAATGAAAGGCTTAATGAGCATAATAGGGCTAAGAAGGTGACTACACTAAAAGCATCTAATGACACATCTAGCGAGTATAGTGAGTCTGACACTGATGAGGAAATGGCCATGCTAACCAAAAGGTTTAGTAGATTTTTTAGGAAAAACAGGAAGCCGTTTAAAAAATATAGAGCCTCCACAAATGAGAAGGGAGAGTCCAGTAAAAAAAAGGAAAAATCAAATGCTCCTACATGCTACAGCTGCAACAAAGTGGGGCACATCAAACCCGACTGCCCACTACTGAAAAAGGAGGCTAAGAAAAAGAAGAAAGCCATGAAGGCTGGGACTTCATGGGACCAATTCAGCAACAACGACTTGGATTCAGATCATAGTGACACGGAGGTCGCTAATCTGTGCTTAATGGCATACGGGGATGAGGTATCGTTTTCTAATTCATCATCTTCTTATTATTCATCTGATGATTGTGATTCTGACAGCATGCCTACATTTAGAGAATTGCAATTTGAATATATTGGTGTTTCAAAATTGCTAGGCAAAATGACCAAAGAGAATAATGATTTGAAAAAGAAATGTGAAAATTGGTCAAAATTGTTTAATATGGAAAAAACCTCTCATGCATCTATTTTAAAAGAAAAAGATACTACTATTATTGAGCTTGAGAGGAAATTGGAGGATACCTCCAAAATCGTTTTTAAATTCACAAAGGGTAAAGAAAATTTTGAAAGATTACTTGGTGCCCAGAGAAATTCCTTGAGTAAAGAGGGTCTTGGTTTTAATGGCATTGAAAATGTTAGACGACCAAATCTTTACTTAGGACATTTTACATGTGAGTCAAAATCTCATATCCCTCCTAAAGAACCTAAGTGTAGATTGAAATGTTTTAAATGTAAACAGATTGGTCACATTCAATTTGATTGTCCACTTAGGAATAAGCATGCTAAAATTAGGACGGTATGGGTAGTTAAGGGAGATCCTGTTACTAACCCCCATGGACCCAATAAAATTTGGGGACCAGCATCAGTCACTTAGCTTATTTTGCAGGTATGCCTAAGATCATCCTCATCCAAGGACCGGTGGTACTTAGATAGTGGGTGCTCATGGCACATGACCAGCGACAAGGGAAAATTCACTTCAATTGTTCCCAAGGATGGAGGCTATGTGACATTTGGTGACAATGCCAAAGGACGCATCATCGGGGTAGGTAAGGTTGGTAAGGATTCCTCTCCTACTATTGATAATGTTCTGTTGGTTGATGGACTGAAACACAATCTACTTAGCATAAGTCAATTGTGTGATATAGGATATAAAGTATCATTTGAAAATGACAAATGCATAGTAGAAAATAAAACGGACCACAAAGTGCTTTTTAATGCAGAGAGACATGAAAATGTTTATACTACATCTCTTGATAATTTAGCTTCACAACAAGTAACATGTTTTTCTGCTATAAATGAAGCTAGTTGGTTGTGGCATAGGCGTTTAGGGCATGCTAGCATGGATTTACTGTCTAAACTTGTTAGAAAAGAATTGGTTAAAGGTTTGCCTAAAATGTCTTTTGTAAAGGACAAAATTTGTAATGCATGTCAAATGGGTAAGCAAACAAAATCTAGTTTTAAGAAAAAGAAATTCATATCTACTACTAGACCATTAGAGTTGCTTCACCTAGATTTATTTGGGCCTAATTCTGTGCAAAGTCTTGGTGGTAAATCTTATGCTTTTGTAATTGTGGATGATTTTTCTAGATTCACATGGGTGTTATTTCTTGCACATAAAAATGAAACATGTGAACATTTCACCAAACTTTGCAGGAGAATTCAGAATGAAAAATGATATAAAATCACTCACATAAGAAGTGATAGAGGCACGGAATTCAAAAATGAAAGCATAGAAAAATATTGTGACTTAGAGGGCATATCACATAACTTTTCTGCACCTAGGACACCTCAACAAAATGGTGTAGTTGAAAGAAAGAATAGGTCACTACAAGAAATGGGAAGAACTATTTTGAATGAGCATAACTTACCTAAATATTTTTGGGCTGAGGCTATTAATACTGCCTGCTATGTTATGAATAGGGTGTTAATTAGACCATCAATTAATAAAACACCTTACGAATTGTGGAACAACCATAAGCCTAATATTTCCTATTTTCATGTGTTTGGTTGTAAATGCTTTGTGCTTACAAATAATGAGCATCTAGGAAAATTTGACTCTAAATCTGATGAAGGCATCTTCCTAGGTTATGCACTTAATAGTAAAGCTTATAGGGTTTTTAATAAAAGAACTTTAATTGTGATTGAATCTATACATGTTGTGTTTGATGAGTCTAATCCGTTTTCTAATAAAGATGATGAAGATGATATTGATATTAGAAAATGCTTAGAGAAAATGTCCATTGAAAATAATGCAAGTGAAAATCAAGAAGCAAACGAAAAATCACTTGAAGATAATGTAAATGGAAATCAGGAGTTGCCTAGAGATTGGAAATACATTAGAAGTCATCCTATAGATCAAATAATAGGCGAACCATTCCGTGGAGTAGCCACAAGATCATCATTGAGAAATATAGTAAACCACTCTACTTTCTTATCCCAAGAAGAACCTAAAAATATTAAAGAAGCCATAGAAGATGAATCTTGGGTAATGTCCATGCAAGAAGAGCTTAATCAATTTGAAAGAAGCAAAGTGTGGACCTTAGTTCCTAGGCCGAATGAGCACACCATCATTGGAACTAAATGGGTATATAGAAATAAGAAAGATGAAAATTGGGTAGTAACTAGGAATAAGCCAGATTAGTTGCCCAAGGGTATAACCAACAGGAAGGAATTGACTTTGATGAAACATATGCTCCTGTTGCTAGATTAGAAGCCATTCGTATGCTACTTGCCTTTGCCGCTTTTAAAAAATTTAAATTGTTTCAAATGGATGTTAAAAGCACTTTTCTGAATGGCTATATTAATGAAAAAGTATATGTAGAACAACCACTCGGTTTTGAGAGTCATAAATATCCCAATCATGTTTACCGATTGTCTAAAGCCTTGTATGGATTGAAACAAGCTCCTAGAGCTTGGTATGAGAGGCTTAGTGGTTTTCTACTAGAAAATGGGTTTACTCGTGGCAAAATTGACACTACACTCTTCATCAAATCCAAAAATGATGATATGCTCCTTGTTCAAATTTATGTGGACGATATCATTTTTGGAGCAACTAATGATGAGTTATGTAATGAGTTTGCCAAATGCATGCAAAGTGAATTTGAAATGAGCATGATGGGTGAACTTAGTTTCTTCTTAGGTCTACAAATTAAGCAAGCTAATCATGGAACTTTCATATGCCAATCTAAATACATTAGGGACTTGCTAAAGAAATTTAATATGGAAGATTGTAAAATTCTTGGCACACCTATGAACTCTTCCATAAAACTTGATAAAGATGAGCAAGGAATCCCTGTTGATGTAACTATATCGAGGCATGATTGGAAGTCTCCTATATCTCACTGCTAGTAGGCTTGACATTATGTTTAGTGTGTGCATGTGTGCTAGATTTCAGGCTGACCCTAAGGAATCTCATCTGAAAGCTGTTAAACGAATCCTTAGGTATCTAGTTGGAACTATAGAGTTAGGTTTGTGGTACCCTAAGCATACTACCTTTGAGATTGTTAGTTACACTGATGTTGACTTTGCCGGTAGTTAGGTTGATAGAAAAAGCACTAGTGGCACTTGTCATTACTTAGGACAACCTCTTGTTTCTTGGTTCTCCAAGAAACAAAACTCAATTGCCTTATCCACCGCCGAAGCTGAATATATTGTGGCTGGAAGTTGTTGTGCCCAAACTCTTTACATGAAACAACAACTTGTGGATTTTGGATTACACTATGAAACAATACCGATTAAATGTGATAATACTAGTGCAATCAACAACTCTAAAAATCCTATCTCACATTCACGAACTAAACACATTGAGATTAGACATCATTTTCTTCATGATCATGTGCAAAAAGGAGAGATATGGCTCTTGAGTTTGTATGCACAAATGAACAGTGGGCAGATATATTCACTAAGCCACTACCTGAGGATAGATTCATACAAATTAGACATGAGTTAGGCTTAATGCATAGTAAAGAAGCTTCATAGACTAAAATGTTTAATAACTTGCATAAATTTAGGGGGAGCTCCTTTCTGAAAATTTTCCAAGTCTAAGCAACTAGTTCCATTGTTGACTTATCTCTTTGCTTGAGATATTGTGAAAGTTGGTTGTTGATTGTGTGCATATGTTATACGTTCATTTATTGCATGTTCATATTGACTATTATCTATGATTGCATCATTTGTCCAATTCATGGTCATTTTGACAGTTTATTTGTTGTATTGGACCATATTGAACTATTTGAGTAGTTGTGGATAAACTGTTAGGAAATATAAACTCAAACAGGTTACGTTTATACAGGTTTTACTTTTGGAAAGTCCGATTTACAAACGGCACTTTGACGAAATTTTTTCTTTCCAAAATTGATCTTGTATAAATGTACTAAACACCCATTGCCTAGAACTTTAATTCCAATAACCCTTTTTGCTGTTGCCAAAAGGGGGAGATGGAAGGAAAAATAAATAATGGGTAAAAGAACTTATGTTTGAAACATTGGATGCATATTCTGAGGGGGAGCCTTCTTAGGCTTAACCACCCTACAGTTTTGCCAATCGTATTTGTCACCATCAAAAAGGGGGAGAATGTTGACCTTATAGGTCACGCCCTGATTTTGATAATGACAAATACTCTTGTATTTAATAAATATCTAGTTCATGTACAGGTTCATATTAGTATGTCATCAATGGCACGTGAAAGCTCAAAAGCTTGAAGACAAACTCTTGATCTCAATTGTAATAATCTTAATGAAATTTGTCTATAATAGTAATTAGGGTATTCGGTTTGTAATAAGCACACACATCACATGCATGGTTTATTTTGTAAGCTCAAACCAGATACAAATCAAAAAATGACTTTAGGAAGACTTTAGGGTGCACCTTCGGTCGACCGACACCGGACATTTTTGGTGTCTTCAAATTGGATCCCAAGTGCCTCTAGGACACTCACACTTTCACATATATGTGTTAGGCACTTGAATAGGGCTTGTTTGCTTCAATACGAGACCAAAATGCACACACGATGCACTTTCCGTCGACCAGCCAAGCCAGTTCAATTTGGCCTGGTCGACTGAAACTCCCTCGGGTCAAAGTTGACCACTCGGTCGACCAGCAAGGTTAGTTCAAAAGGCCCTGATCGACCAAAGCTCCTTTGGGTCAAAGATTGAGCACTTGGTCGACCGAAACTTGCAGTTCAAAAGGCCCTGGTCGACCGAAACCCTCCTGGGTCAACATTTGACCATCCGGTCGACCGAGAGCTTTTGAACTACAACTACCTGGTCGACCGAAGGGTTCTCGGGAGAATTTCCAGCGGTCTGGTTGACCGAACTGTGTAGTTCAAAATGCCCTGGTCGACCGAACCTCGGAAATTTGGAAAATCGCCTTGCCTCGGTCGACCGACCACTCAGTTCAAAATACCCGTGGTCGACCGAGCCATTTGAGTCCTGGTCGACCGAACCATTTCTAGTCGACCGGACCTCTCGGGTTGCTCCTATTTTTTTACTGTGGTTAATAATTTTAAACAGGGTTAAATTGATTTAAACATCATTAATCTTTTCCAATAATCCTTAATAGGTCCCCAACGGTCAAAATTTTCAGCATGTCTATATATACTCTTTCATTTGGTGGATTAAGGTACAATTAGCAAAAGGATTAAGAAAAACTCTCTCAAGAAAAAATATTTTACTTTGCCTCTCACAGCTCATACTCTTTTGAAAATCCACTCAAGCTTACCTTCTTCATCTATCTATATCATTTTGTAAGTGTATTGAGTATTACTACTTAAAAGGTTTGCTCTCCCGTTTATTGCATATTTGAATCGAATTTTCTTTGAGAGCACAACCTAACTTTTCTTAGGAGGCTTTGCCAATAAGTCTACCCTAAGAAGACTTGTGGTGAATTCCCAAGTATTGCACTCTTATTGCAATAACTTAGGAAGTTCGTATTTTGTTTGGGGCTTGCAAAAATACTTTCAAACATACTCAAATATCTTGTGGTATTCATATTGATATATTTGTGAAAAGGTATTTGTGTGTGTGTTATATCAATCTTTGTTGCAATATCCATACAAGTCTACATTATCTGCTGAAATACAAAGATTTAGTATATCTTGTAAACCAAACATATACATTGCTAGAGCTTCATATACATACATGTATTGAGAAAACTTGATGATTGAAATATATTGAGTTTGGAAAATATCTTTGTTTGAGCACTTAGATTGAATATCCTGTAATACAAAGATCATCTAGGTTTGCACTCTCATGCACTCATTACAACTATAGTAAATCTATTTGAGAGTTGAAACTATTTAGACCACACTGAGCTTACATTTTAAATCACCTGTGGTGTTTGTGTTTGTGCGCATTTGTGGTACAAATCTGCTTTACGTGAAAGCACCCATATATTGTACTGTTTGATTGTATATCTGAGGGATTTTAGGCGTGGCCTGAGGGGGCGGTAATCCAGCCCGGTAAGGATTGGTGTAAAGGTTGAGGTCAGCCCTGTGGTAATTTGACCTGGTTTGTATAGGTGCCGCTCCACCCGTTTAAGTGAGCAAGTTATTGTGATAATCCTTGTGCTGGTTAGCCAAGGGGGGGACGTAGGCAGTTGGCCGAACCTCGATAACATATTTGCGTGTCATCCTTTCTTTACTGCTTTCTGGTGCTTGTGTGATTATCTAAACTGCTTTAATTAATTTTTGGTATATTTACATCATTTGCACTAGATTGACCATAGGCTTGTGAACATACTGCTATTAGGAGGAATACCTAGGAAATAAATTTTAAAAATACCAATTCACTCCCCCTCTTGGAATCACGGTAAAGCTAACACTTACCTTTGCACTTGCATGTGTTAGGCACTTGAATAGGGTTTGTATGTTTCGAAATGGGACTGAAATTCACACTTTGAGCACTTTCGGTCGACCAATCAAGGCAGTTCATTCTGCCCTAGTCGACCCAAACAAGCCTGGTCAACTGTTGACCAAGGCCTTCGTCGACCGAACCAAGTAGTTCAAAAAACCTCGGTCGATCGAAACCTCCCTAGGTCAACTGTTGACCAAGGCCTTGGTCGACCGAACCGGGTAGTTCAAAAAGTCCCGATTGACCGAAACCTCCCTAGGTCAACAATTTGACCATCTGGTCGACCGAGCCTTTTTTGTACTCCAACTACCTGGTCGACCGAGGGTCCTTGGGAGAAATCCCAACGGTCTGGTCGACCGAACTAGTCAGTTCAAAATGCTCTGGTCAACCGAACTTCGGAGATTTAAAAAATCGCCTTCTCCTGGTCGACCGAGCCTTTAGTTTCAAATCCCCCTGGTCGACCGAGCCATATATGACCTGGTAGACCAAAACATTTTTGGTCAACCAGACCTCTCGAGTTGCCATGATTTTTACCTTGGCTAAACATTTTTTAAACAGTGTTTAAATGTTTTAAATGTCATTAAACTTTTTCAATAATTCCTAATAGGTCCCTAACGGTCATATCTCTTCCTATGTCTATATATATGAGATCATTTGTGAAAATTAGAGAGGGATTAGCCACTTTGATTAGGAGAAATTCTCTGAAATTTTCAAATCCTATACTACTCATTTTCACACCCCATTCACTTATACTTACCTTCTACTATTGCCTAAACTCTCTGTAAGTTGATTGAATGTTTGTTTGGAAAGGTTTACTCTCCTTGTTCTGCTTGGTTAATACGATTTTGTTGAGAACTAAACCTAAGTATTCTTAGGGGACTTTGTTAATAAGTCTCTCCTAAGAAGACTTTTATTTGATCTTCTAAGATTGCACCTTCATTGCAACATCTTGAGAAGATTGTATTTGTTTTTTGTTACAAAATATTTTCAAAATACTTTCAAATATCTAGTGTGTTTTAACTTGATAAACCTTTAAAGAGATATTTGTTTGTGTGAGAAAAATCTTTGTTGCAATATTCATTGATTCATATCTCTAGTTGAATACAAAGGTTAAACTCTTTTTACAAACCAAACTTATACATAGCTAGAGCTTCATATATATAAATATATACATATATATTGTTTGGTTAATATCTTTGTTTGAGAACTTAGATTGAATACATCTTATGATACAAAGATTGTAGTGTTCGCACTCTCACACATTGATCACAATGATAGTAAATCTATTTGAGAGTAGACATCTTAAACCACATTATGAGCTTACATATTATATTATTTGTGGTGTTTGTTATTGCGTATATTTGGATACATATCTACTTTACACGAAAGCATAATCACTGTACCATTTGATTGTAATACACATCTGTTGTATTTCTAGGCACGGGCTTGAAGAGGGAGATTAGCCCTGGAATAGTCCTGAATTGGCTTAGACCTAATTAGGAAAGTTAGGTGCGTCATCCTGTTAAGGCGTGTAGGTTGAAGTCAGCCCCGCTAATTGACCTGGTTAAGGTTGAGGTCATCTCTGTGCTAATTGACCTAGTTGTAATCGATGCCACTCCACCCATTAAATAAGCCATTAATGGAATCCTCGGGCTTGCGAGCTAGAGGCGGGACGTAGGCACAGTTGGCCGAACCCCGATAACATATCGTGTGCCTTGTTTATATTTCTACTCTTTATATTTACTGCACATGAATGTTATAATTGGTGAATGTTGCGCATGATTTTAATTTCCGCATGTTGTATTTATCTGCACATTTGGAACTGCATAGACAGACCCTAGGTTGAAAATGTACTACTACTAGATTAGTTTAACCTAGGCAATAAATTTTTAAATTCCAATTCACCCCCCCTCTTGGGATCACGGTAAAGCTAACATGTTATCAGAACCTGGTTGGCTTGGTTAGGCTAGCAATTACACGGTACCGATGCTATATGTTCATGATTCATCATGATATTTATGTTAGCGCTGTTGTACGGAGTAGCGTGAGGATGGATGGTCAATGTGGTTTTAAGAAGTGTGAGCGCCCCTAGTGTACGGACCAAGTCTCGCAGACCCATCAAACTTATATAGACTGTACTTTTGACTTGGCAGTGGTCAGCCAACCATTATCAGGTCCCGCCTACATGCCACACAACCCAGTCATGTGGGGGTAATACATGAAAACACCCAGCTAACCTACCAGGGTTGTTTTCGTATTATATTATATGAGATGAATTATGTTTATGAAAATTGTGTATGTTCTGCCATGATATGAGAATATATGTTTCCCATATATGATACAGATAGTTATACTGATAAGTTTATGTATGATTATCTATAGAACACAGAAATACTCATGTTGCCACACACTAGTGTTAGTTTATTTCACTTACTGAGAGGTGTCTCACCCCAAATTACATGAAATTTTCAGGAGCCCCTGATAGGAGAGCAGATAAAGCTCCACTGAGATAGTACTATTGATCTTCCCTCTCTGAAGGGTAAGTTTTGGTGGGGACAGTTGGATTTTGTGGGAAATGTTCCTAGGACTTTCTTTTTGGGATGTATATATAAATGTAATGGATATAGTAACTCTGGTATTATGATGGATGGTACTGTATATTGTATTATGGGTTGTTTTTGATTTTATGTTTCCTGCTACTTAGGCTTCCATGCTATTTTCTAATATGTCCCTAGTACCTATGGTTTCAGGTTGAGCATGATTTTTTGGATTTATTATACTAAATTGTATTATAAAAAAAAATCTATCTAAATTAAGCAGGTCGTTATAGTTTGGTATCAGAGCCTAGGTTGCTAGGTTCTGTAGACTTTAGAATGCAACGGAAACGATACCAGAGTATAGAAAATGATTTAAGGTTTTGTTCTACAATCTAGAGGCAGGACATCCATGGTGGTTTCTGTGTTTTTCCTTGGGTGACGATTTCAGGAAAACCATAGTAAACTATTGTCGGGTTATGTTCCTAGAATGTAGGACTGGGGTTAGAAATAAGCTGAGAGTATTGAGATAAAAGGCTAAGTTAAGTGGGTAAATTATAAGGATAGGATTATTAATTTGCATTTGTTATTTTTCAGGATAGATCCAGGAGGAGCTAGTGCATATGCGAGTGGCAATGATGGAGCTGGGCCATTAGGTGCAGGTGGGACTGACTCTGATGCAGTATTGCGTAGTGTGGCTCAGTAGGTTATGGTTGAGATTGCTAAGAGCTTGAGGGAGTAGGGTGGTCCATCGTTTGGCCATGGGTGCACTATCGAGAAGTTTACGAAGATGAATCCTCCGGCCTTTTCGGGAGGAGTAGATCCTGCAGCCGCTGAGAATTGGATGCAAGAGACCGAGAAAGTCTTGGTTGTATTGTAGTGTATTGAGGAATAGAGAGTCCTTTTTGCCACATATAAACTGACAGGAGAGGCCGAGAGATGGTGGACTTCTGTGAGGCTTTTGGAGCAGCAAAGGACTACTCCGATAGCCATGATTTGGGATCGGTTTAGGGAATTCTTCTTTGATAGATATTTTCCAGCCACTGTCAGAGAGGCTAAAGTGGAGAAGTTCCTGAGTCTGAAGCAGGGACAGTTATCAGTCCAGCAGTATGTGGCGCGTTTCATTGAGTTCTCTCATTTCGCTCTGTACATTGTCCCTGATGAGGCAAAAAAAGTGATGCAATTTGAAAAAGCCTTGAGGCAGAGTATTTTCAAGCAGGTGGTGGTGCTACTGATCTATGATTTTGCTGAGCTAGTTGATGGAGCAGCATTGGCAGAGGTTGGTGAGCGTTTGGATGCAGAGGAGCAGGGTCAGAGGAAGAGATTTGCATCTTCAAGCTACTAGTAGGGTCCTAGATAGGGTCAGTGGAGGAGAGGAAATCATGGTAGAGAACAAAGGCAAGAGATTGGAGGACGCGAGGTTCAAGAAGTACAGGGTCCTCTTGTCTGTCAGACTTATGGGAGGAGACATTCGGGAGAGTGTCAAGTAGGTGGGATGGTCTACTATCGCTACGGTAGACCAGGACATATGGTAAGAGACTACCCTATACCACCAGATGTAGCTCCTGCTCCCATACCATATCGAGGAGGTTATCAAGCGCCACGTGGGGGCTAACAGAGGAATACAGCTTTAGCCAGAGTGTTCGCTCTAACGCCAGGTGATGCTGAGACGGCAGGCGACGTGGTGATATGTATATTTAGTATGATTTCTTTTAAAGTTATTGCATTATTTGATTTAGGAGCTACACACTCGTTTGTGTCTTCGGAGTGCACTAGACTATATGGGGTAGAAACACAGTTGTTAGATATTGAACTGTTAGTATCTACACCGACTAGGTTAGCTGTGAGGTGTAGTAGGGCGCTCCGGGGTTGTTTAGTAGATATTTAGGGGAAGATCTTATCTACCAATCTAATAGTACTGGATATGCATGGGTTTGATGTGATCTTCGGCATGGATTGGCTAGCAGCTAATTTTGCCAGCATAGAGTGCCATTCACGAGAAGTGATATTCAGACCTCCAGGATGAGTAGAATTCAAGTTCGTAGGGTTGCGAGTGCAATCCCCGCCTCAGCTAGTTTCAGTTATTTAGGCTAGGAGACTACTATTGAGTGGTTGTCAGAGTTTGTGGCTGTTGTAAAGGAGATGTCAAAGAATGAATTCAAACTTGCTAGTACGCCTATAATGAAAAAGTTTACATATGTTTTCCCAGATGAGTTACTAGGATTGCCACCTGATCGCAAGGTAGATTTTTCTATTTATCTACTTCCAAGTATAGCGCCGATTTTTAAAGTACCTTACCGAATGGCACCAGCGAAACTGGCAGAATTAAAGAATCAGCTGTAAGATTTTCTGGATAAGGGCTTTATACGACCTAGTGTATCTCCGTGAGGAGCTCCAGTTCTATTTGTAAAGAAGAAAGACAGGTCTATGAGGATGTGCATAGATTACAGGGAGATTAATAAAGTGACAATCAAGAATAAATATCCTCTACCCCATATAGATGATTTGTTTGATCAGCTCCAGGGTATACTTGTGTATTCGAAGATTGATCTTTGATCTGGCTATCACCAGGTAAAAGTGAAAGCAGAAGGCGTCTCGAAGACGACCTTCAGGACTAGGTACGGGCATTATGAGTTTCTTGTTATGTCATTTGGTTTGACGAATGCTCCTACAGTATTTATGGACTTGATGAACAGAGTCTTCCATCAATACCTAGACCAGTTCGTTGTTGTCTTTATTGATGATGTACTGGTCTATTCGAGGAGCTATGAGGAGCATAAGACGCACTTGAGGCAAGTTCTACAGATATTTCGGGAAAAGAGGTTATACGCTAAGTTCAGTAAATGTGACTTATGGCTTGAGAAAGTCATGTTTTTGGGGCATGTTATCTCATTAGATGAAATTTCTATGGATCACAATAAAATTGAGGCAGTAGTGAATTGGGCTAGACTGAGGAACATCTAAGAGATTTGGAGTTTCTTGGGACTAATTGGGTATTACCGTCGTTTCATTTAGGGATTCTCAGAATTATTAGGGCCTTTGACACGACTGATAAGGAAAAATGTCATATTTGAGTGGGACGACAGCTGTGAGCAAAGTTTTTAGGAACTGAAACAGAGGTTAGTCACAGCACCAGTATTGGTCATCCCTTCAGGGAGTGAGGGTTATGTAATTTACATTTATGCATCCTTGAAAGGACTTGGTTGTGTATTGATGCAGCATGGAAAGGTGGTGGAGTATGCTTCCAGGCACTTGAAAGAATATGAAAAGAACTACCGTACCCATGATCTTGAATTGGTTGCGATGGCACACATTGAAGATTTGGAGGCATTACCTGTACGACGACCAGTGTGAGATTTTCTCCTACCACAAGAGTTTAAAGTATTTCTTCACTTAGAAGGAATTGAATATGAGACAGAGAAGGTGGTTAGAGTTGATTAAGGATTTTGATTACACTATCAGTTACCACCCAAGGAAAGAAAATGTGGTAGTTAATGCACTGAGCAGGAAGTCCGGGGAATCAGCATTGGCAGCTATAGGGATCCAGCATCTGATCATGATGGATTTGGAGAAACTCAACATCGAATTGGTTGAGAGTGACTCTCAGGTATGTATCACCAGTTTAGTAGTGTAACCTACCCTACAAAAGAGGATTAAAGCTACTCAGAAGGAAGATCCAGAATTAGCAGAAGTGATAGATAGAGTACAGACTGGTAAGGGAGAGGAATTCTGCATTTCAGATGACAGGGCTCTATGATTCCGTACCAAGTTATGTGTTCTTGACGATGCTAACATCAGGAAGACTATTTTGGAGGAGGCTCACAGATCTTTGTATACTGTTTATCCCGGTAGTACGAAAATGTACAGGGATCTGCGAGAGTTTTATTGGTGAAGTGGTATGAAGAAAGAGATTGCTGAGTATATAGCCCCGTGTTTGACTTGTCAGCAAGTAAAACCTGAGCACCAAAGGCCGACAGGGTAGTTGCAGCTATTATTTATCCCTAAGTGGAAGTGGGATCATATATCTATGGATTTTCTGTTAGGATTGCCGACGGCATTGCATGGTCAGAATGCCATCTAGGTGATTGTTGACCGTTTGACTAAGACCACCCATTTCTTACCTATCAAGATCAACTACTCCCTTAACCGTTTAGCGGAGATTTACATTTAGGAGATAGTTCGTTCTCATAGGGTGCTAGTACTATTGTGTCAGATCGAGACCCACACTTTACATCACATTTTTGGAAGAGTTTGCAAGAAGCCCTATGGTCTTAGTTGTCTTTTAGCACAACATTCCATCCTCAGTCAGACGGGTAGACTGAGAGGGCGATACAGATATTGGAAGATATGCTTCGAGCGTGTGTATTATATTTTGGGGGTAGTTGGACTCAATTCATGCCGCTGGTAGAATTTGCGTATAATAACAGTTATCAGACCAGCATTGGCATGGCACTGTTTGATGCACTGTATGGTAGGAGATGTCGTTCTCCTTTATTATGGATGAGATGGGTGAATTGAGTGTTGTGGGGTCAAAGCTCATTCAGCAAGCATATGACAAGGTTCGAATTATCAGACACAAAATCAGTGTAGCTCAGAGCCGATAGAACAGTTATGCTGATAACCGCCGTAGGGAATTGGAATTCGATGTTGGGGATCATGTATTTCTGAAGATAGCTCCGTTGAAATGGGTTATGCAATTTGGGAAAAAGGGTAAACTTAGACCTAGGTTTATCGGTCTATTTGAGATTCTAGATAAAGTGGGGCCGGTTGCCTATAGGTTAACTTTGCGACCTGTTCTATCTAGGATGCATGACGTATTTCACATTTCCATGTTGAGGAAATACGTCCCAAACCCTTCTCATATTATTAGTTATGGTGAGTTAGAGCTCAGTGATTCTCTGGTGTATGAGGACGTACCAGTACAGATTCTGGATAGGAAAGTACAGGAGTTATGTAATAAGAAGATTCCTCAGGTAAAAGTTTTGTGGAGGAATCATGTAGTGGAAAAGGCTTCTTGGGAGTCCAAGGGGCAGATGAAGCAAAAGTATCCGCACTTATTCCAAGAAGTTTAACTAGGGCAAAATGTAAGTAGTTAGATAATGTTTCTTTTGCAGGTACATGTAATAGTTTAATTAGCAAGTGGTATTTTAGTTTTGGGAGAATTCTCTTTTGTATATGTAATCTCCCAAGACTCGGTATGTAACCACGGTATTCCTCCACCATAAGTGAGGGTAAGTAATAAATAAATAGACCCTTTTTTTTTAAGGGATGATAAGTTACATGAATAGTAAATTTCGAGGATGAAATTTTTATAAGGAGGGGAGAATGTAGCGATCCAGAGGAATTATAATATTTAAATAATAAAAGGAAAGGAGAAAAGGAAATTAAAAAGGGGGCAAAGGCAGGTCTTCGTCGACAAGGGTGTGATTTGTCAACGAGAAAATACTGAGAGAGGTTTTGGGTGATTCTAAATTTTTCCAATGAGGAGAGAGTTCTTCAACAAGTTGCCTTCATGACCTTATCGACGAGGTGATATGGCTCGTCGACGAAGGCCAGTGTATAAGTAGCTTTGACCGCCATTTTTTGGTGGATTTTTGCTACAGAAATTCTCTCTCCCTCTCTTCGGTTCTCTACCCTTCTATCTAAGATCTCGGGTCGATTTTCTGCTAGTTCGATGCTCTGAAGCTACCACAACGCTCTTAGGAAAGTTCTTTACAAGTCTGCTAGAGTGGAGCATTGGTGGGACGAGTTTGGAATTCATCTCAGATTCAGGGTAAGGCATTCTACTCAATATTTGGCCTTTTAACAGTTGTAAAAAGCGTAGTATGCGTAGAAATACTAAAGTTTAGTTATGGAAAATGTCATTTTCAGGGTGTTGAACTAGGAACCCTGCGGGTGTGGGACTGCTTATTTTAGGGGCTTTTCAGGAATTAGGTAAGGGGATAAACTAAGCTAGTTGATTATGAAAATTATAAATATGATTTTATAGCATTTGAATTTCAAGGAAATATATGTATTTATATATATATATATATATATTTATGCCTTATGTTGGAAAAGACTGTTAAAAATGACGATATGTTTGAAATATACGAAATACCCATTTTGTGTGGCATGAAGAGAACTTGTTATAAATTACTGTTTTCTGTGAATATGATAATGATATGGATTTTTGTAATGAAAATCGGCGTACGGGCTGAGAATTTTATATATGTTTTGCCGGCGTACGGGCTGAACTATGAATATGATTTTCCAGCGTACGGGCCGAGCTATGGATATGATTTGCTAGCATATGGGACGATGTATGGATATGTTTTCTAGCATACAGGCAAAGTTATGGATATGTTTTGTCAACGTACAGGCCGAGCTATGGTTAAATATGAAATGATGGTGTACGGGCCGATGATTTTCATGATATATATATACACACACATATATATAAATGATGTGATGATAAACTTGAAAATTACTAGTATGAAATATTCATGTATCACAGTTTGATTTTATGCTATATGTTATCAGAATCTGATTGGCTTGATTTAGGCTAGCACTTGCACGGTACTGATGCTATGTGTTCATGATTCATCATGATATTTATGTTAACGATGCTGTACGGAGTAGCATGAGGACAGATGGTCGATGTGGTTTTAAGAAGTGTGAGTGCCCCTCGTGTACGAACCAGGTCTGACAGACCCATTGGACTTACACACTGTACTTTTGACTTGGCAGTGGTCAGCCAACCATTGTCAGGTCCCGCCTACGGGCCACACAACCCAGTCATGTGGGGGTAATACATGAAAACACCCAGCTAACCTACCAGGGTTGTTTTCGTATTATATTATATGAGATGAATTATGTTTATGAAAATTGTGTATGTTCTGCCATGATATGAGAATATATGTTTCCCATATATGATACAGATAGTTATACTGATAAGTTTATGTATGATTATCTATAGAACACAGAAATACTCATGTTGCCACACACTAGTGTTAGTTTATTTCCCTTACTGAGAGGTGTCTCACCCCAAATTACATGAAATTTTCACGAGCCCCTGATAGGAGAGCAGATAAAGCTCCGTTGAGATAGTACTGTTGATCTGCCCTCTCTGTAGGGTAAGTTTTTGTGGGGACGGTTGGATTTTGTGGGAAATGTCCTTAGGACTTTCTTTTTGGGATGTATATATAAATGTAATGGAAGTAGTAACTTTGGTATTATGATGGATGGTACTGTATATGGTATTATGGTTTCTTTATGATTTTATGTTTCCTAGTTCTTAGGCTTCCGTGCTATTTTCTAATATGTCCTTGGTACCCATAGGTTTAGGTTGAGCATGATTTGCTGGATTTATTATACTGAATTATATTATTAAAAAAAATCTATATAAATTAAGGATGATGGTCCTTATCCTTGAAGCATGGCCGCAAGTTATACTTTATGTGTCATCGTCGTTTTCTACGAGCTGGACATCCTTGGAGGACTCATGGCGTCAAAAGTTTTAATGAAAAACCTAAATAAAGGTCACAGCCAAAGCGATGAAGTGGGGAAGAGATATTAAACCAGGTCAGGTTGATCGGAGATGTACAATTTGAGAAACCACTGCCTAGTAGAAAAAGAAAACTCACTGAGTGCGAGTTGAATTGGACAAAGAGAAGCATCTTCTTCGAGTTGCCATACTGGAAAGATCTTCCACTACACCAAAACTTAGATGTCATGCACATCGAAAAGAAAATTTGTGAGAATGTCATTGGTACATTGCTAGATATAAATGGGAAGACAAAGGACACCGCAATTGCTTGCCGAGATATAGATGATATGGGAATACGATCTGAGTTGTACCTATTTCGTGATGGGGAAAAAATTCTCATGCCATCAGCTTGTTACACATTTTTGAAGGATAAGAAGAATAAATTCTTCGAATGGTTGAAATCAGTGAAGTTCCCTGATGGATATCCATCGAACATAGTTCGATGCATAAACATGAAGGAAGGGAAGATGTTTGGAATGAAAAGTCATGACTGTCACATCCTTCTATAATGGTTTCTACCCATTTTCTTTCGTGGAGACTTGACTGAAGATGTTCGCTTGATGCTGATTGAGTTAGGGATCTTTTTCTAACAATTGTGCTCCAAAATATTGAGCATAAATGTACTTGAACGATTAGAGGATGACATTGTGATCATACTACACAAGCTGGAGAAAATATTTCCGCCAGCATTTTTCAATGTGATGGTCCACCTAGCCGTCCATTTACCAAGGGAGGCTATAATTGGAGGACCGGTCCAATATCGTTGGATGTATCTTATTAAGAGGTAAATTATAAAGTCCTTCTATAATGGTCACGTGATTTCCTTTTTTTTTTTCTTTTTTGTATTTTCAAGTCTATAATGTTATGTAAAATGCACAGGTTCTTGTCCACTTTGAAGGGGTATGTGTGCAATAAGGAACGGCCGGAAGGTTCAATCATTGAGGCATACATTGATAGTGAATGTCTTGCATTTTGCTCAATGTATCTACATGATATTGACACAAGGTTCACTCGTGGGGAGCGGAATGCAGACATTCATGCTATTAATACTGAATATGAAGAACCGAGGAGATTTATATTTCAAGAAAATGTTCGGCCTTTCGGTGCACGATTTTACGATTTCATTGATATGGACAACCTATAAAAGGCTCATTTTTACTTCCTCAATAATTGTGATGAAATTGTTCCATATTTCGAGTACGTGGTTCCAAACTCCTTACTTTGCATTGTATTTACATATGCATACTCATATACTTAGTTGACATTAACATGTACTACTGTGGCATATAGCAAACATAAAGCTCAACTTCTGGCCCAAAATGAAAGAAATGTTGACGAAAGACATAAGAAGGAATTTATCAATTGGTTTGGGAGTCATGTAAGTAACAAATGTTGCCTGAGTACGAAGCAATGTATGTTTTCACTATTAACGGTTTATTCTTCTAAACTCCTGTTAATTTAATAGATGAAAGTCATGTATTATAATAAGGAACCAACGGAAAGTAAAGATTTGTATGTGTTGGCATGTGGCCCTGATCAATGAGTTAACCACTACAGCGGTTGCATTGTCAACGGGTTACGATTTCATACAAAAGTTCCTCGAACTACATAGAAGAACCCAAAATTGTGGGGTTGCGGTGCTAGGTACAGAAGGAGATGAAGAAATTGACTACTTTGGTGTGTTGGATGACATTATAGAGCTTAGCTATGGAGCCAACAGACTCATCCACCTGTTCAAGTGTACCTGGTGGGACATTGGCAATAAAAAGATTAGGATAAAAATGAATGCCTACATTACAAGCGTCAATTTTAGTAAGACATGGTATCAAAATGACCCTTTTGTGCTAGCGATGCAGGTAGAACAAGCGTTTTACCTTAAAGACACAAAATTGAAAGGTGAATGACGTGTGGCCCAAAAGATTCCTCCCCAAAGTTTGTACGCTATTACAGAAGTTGCAGATGGGGAGATGAGTGCCAGTGAGACTGCATTCCAAGAAGATGAGCCATTTGTCAGTGCAACACCGCAATCTACTTTCAATGTTGTTGAAGAAGGCCCCGATCTTATACCATTGCATAGGGTTGGTGCCACTGCAGAAGTCGTAGAGACTTCTGACATTACAATTGAACCTTTTTTAAACATTCACTTCATCAATGATGAGGAAACTGATGGGTAAGATGAAACAGGCGTCGAGTATTGTAGTGAAGAGGAAGACACTTTACAAAGTGAGGATGGTACCAATATTGAGGACATGTAGGGGATAAGCAAGTGAAGGTTGTCGCCATGTATCCGACATATGTAAATAGCTAAAAATATATTTATTATGCATCCATCTAATATTCGTACTTTTTATATTTACTTGTCTAATATTTTACAGACATGGCACTAGGAGGCCGTTGTGGCCAACTTCCTTCCACGCTATCGACTACATCATCATATGAGGTTGATCCGGTGGCCTTGAGACCAACGGAGCACATCGGTGGTGCTACGGCACCATCATTATTTGAGCCATCCAGACCTCGGCCAAACATGGATACCATAAATACTGCTAATACGCAGGGTGAGTTGCCGACCATGATGAGCAGTGTTGGTAAGGCTGCGAGTACTTTATTTACATTTCAACTATTTCACGTATATGATTATAATGTTGTTCTTAATTTAACTCTACTTTCAGCATCTACATCCATGGTGAGGTTAGGCTGTGGTGCGGCGAAGAACATGTCATTGAAGAAGCACTTGGAGAGGACTAAGCCGCAGATTCGGATTGACATTCCTCCAGGCTACACGACCCCACTTAATGATTGGTGCACCTCGTGGACCTAGAAGCTCGGCATTAAATGCCAACACCCAGAAGCTCGGCATTAAATGCCAACAGTATACTCCAGTCATTGCCTTCAGCTGGCCGCAGGTGACTCAGGAGCAGCACATGGTTCTTTACATGTGCATTTTGGTAAGTAATCGCAAACCTTTTTTTTTTGTTTTCTTTACTTTTAATATACTCGCCAATTAACAACTGTCTAACATTCTAATTGTATTACCTATACAAGAGGAGTTCGATATGGACATCCTCGAGGTTGGCCATGTGAAGAGGGCAATGGACGTCCAACTGTGCAGTAAGTTTAAGAGCTATCGCTTGAAAATGCGCGAGCATTTTTGGGCGATGGGAGATCAAGTAGAAGCACGCTCATATGATAAGATATCCTTAGAGGGTTGGGAGGTGGCGTGTCGCCATTTCTGTGACCCATACTATTAGGTGATGTGTTTGTATTATAATCACTACTTTTTCACATTGATGTCGCTAATAAACCATTATTACATCTTTTTTGTAGGCTATATGTGAAACAAATGCTGCAAACCAGAGCAAACTCCCTACGATGCATTGTGGTGGGTCAAGGTTATTCGTAAATCATCGATAGGTAATTACTATATATAAAACTATCTGACCATTACATGACTTAATATTAATGATGTCTTATATAATAATGTAGCATGATCCTTAGATTGGAACAGAGGAGCTGCTGCCGGATTTTTATCAGAGAACACACCAATGGCCATCAGGGGAGTGGTGCGAGGGTGCGCAGGGCAAACATGTAAGTCAAAGAAAATATTTAGTTATTACTTGGTTCAAAGCATCGAAGTTGTATTCTTACTTCTTTCTTTTTATCATTTTCATGACTGAAATTAGGCACAGATGGTCGAGCTGAGAAATGCATCTGTTTTAGAGGGGAGTCAGCAAATGACGGATTTCCGAATAACTGCTCATGTGCTTGGGGAACAAGTGGGGGGCTGGGTGAAAGGTCTTGGAAGTGGATACATCGCCCTAACAACATCATCATCTATGGGTGCAGTGACTCGTGCAGACATGGAATGATAACGTCAAGGCACCGAGTCTCGTGCGGAGGAGATGGTTCGACGGATGCAAGTGGTGGAAATGGAGAACCATGAATTGAAAGACACAGTATCCACCATTGTAGTGGAGAACCAAGAATTGAAACACATGGTGTCCACCGTTGTAGTGAAGAACCAGCAATTGAAAGACACGGTGTCCATATTTCAAGCTCAGTTGCAAGCCATGATGAATAGGCAAGCACGGTTCAAACAAATGATGCGCCAATCTCAACTAGATGATGCGGGTGGCTCCTCTCATTAGAAGGTATGTAAAATGTAATTTGAACTGCATACTGGTAGCTCTGTTGGTCATTTAATTGTATTCATATGCTGAATTGTGAATTGTTGGGAGATACTGGAACTTTATTGATTGTGTTGTCAATTTAATTATTCCCAAGAAACCCCAACTCAATCTATCACATCAACATCACATAATCTAAGTAACAACTTCATGCACAACCCTTTTGTATGATCTTTTGGAATATTTTTTCTGAGTGGAATTTTTTTTAAGGAGTATATACCTATTAATTATTTTCCACACAAACAACATGCATGTGCAAGACAACTCATCTCATTATGTAAATTATTTATCCCGACCCATTGGAAAACTAATATTGAGTTTGCGAGTATGGATTTTGGATCTTGAATTTGGATTTGAGTGGATTTAAACAAATTTCAATTAAATGAATGGTTGTCAAATAGAGACCTAATAATAATGAGATTATTATTTGTACTTCAATGAGTTGTAATTATATTAAATTAGGTCTCCATCTTTTGCCTCTTTTATATACTCAATGTCTCTACCTCCCATCTTCATGTAACTCCTGTTGGTGTATACATAATAATCTCAAATATGTGAGATATGCAACATAGTATAGGTTAACTTCACCTAAAGAGATTTTGCATGAATAATGTGCTTGAAGATGTTTTACATAAAGGATTTACTTAAAGGATGCTCAGTACTTGAAAACATGCAAAGAGAAGATCATTAATAATCTTGAATATGTGAGATGTGCAATTTTCACCACCTAGATTCAACTAAATGACCTGGCAACTCTAAAAAACTTGCAATAGACACCTAGCGCACAAATGTTAACATTGCAAGATCCCTATTGCCACCAACTGCTATGGTCTTGCCATGTGTCTAGTTGTTGTCTTGACCTTTCTAGTCCTATAGAGCAGCTTGAATATAGAAAAGAATACCACAACCTCTTGGTGAAAAACCTAGTTCTAGAGAGAGAGAGAGAGATAACTCTGTAGAAAATCAAGAAAATTCAGTGATAATTAAGAGAAAATACAAGAAATTTAGAGAGAGACTTAAACTGAGTTAGAAGAAGCTGAAAAATCAAGTAGCTGTTCTTAATTTTCATTTGTTCACCTAGGGATTTTGGGTATCTAAAGGAAACAATGGTAGAAACTTGCATAAGGTTGAATCTTAATTAGGAAGATTTAAGCTTGTTATCTTTAATTACTTGATATGGTTGCATTATGTATACATGTTTTTCTTTTATTGTTGGGAAATTTTCATATGATAAATATTCATCTTGTATGGATGATAGCTTTACTTACTATGTCAAACCTTGTGTATGCATATGTCAAATATAGTGTGAAATAGATAACACTAGTTGTCGTGGTTGTGAAAATTTGAAATTTAAGCAAGTAAGGATTATGTCTCCCTTGGGTGAAAGGCCCTAAATCTCCGTAAGGTATTTTTGCATTAAGAAATGGTTGGCCAAGCTGTAATTTGGCACTTGTTGGCATTTTTGCATTAAACAATGGTTAGGAAAGCTATAATTTGGCACTTGTTTGAGATAAAATGTGCACTTTGTTGGGATAACACTGCTATATTTGGAAAAAAAAAAGTGTAAATGTATGTTATTTGAATGTTATATTGTAACGACCTGACCCTTTATACGGACCCATATTGTTAACATCAATACCTAATACCCGTATCTGATAAACATACATAGACAACCCGCCCTAAACAAGGACATGTGGGTATAACTCATACATAACAATAATGTAAATGTTGTTGAAAAATATAAACAATCATCGGAATTTCTACTAGACATATACTAGAGTTTACTTGTTGTATTCTTAATTACAGACATTCGTACCTAAAACATAACCAATACTTACAATCTCCAAAAAGATATTCCGAACTTGGGTTATTACACACATCGAATACTTACGTAAGCTAAACTCAAAACCCACCTCCCTGGTACCTCTATCAACTAGGACTAACGTCCAGTAGAACCTGAAACAAAGGTTGTATAGTGGGGTGAGACACTTCTCGGTAAGGTGGAAAGTATTACAACAGTGTGTGACTGTATATGCTTATTTCAATTAAATCTAACACATACAATGAACATTTTCAATATTGTGAAGCAACAGGTATAACAACGTAAATACTATAAATTTTCTCCATAATAGCTTTTAAATCGTGTATATGAATATTAGAACGACGACTAACTTGGTATGACATAATTACGCCTATTTACCCCGTGGCACGTGTTGTGCACTAATAACTTTAACATGCCTTGTTTGTGCAGGCATTGTTGAGCATCTATTCTATAGTCTGACTGCCCCCATCTGGTCCATTATTTCACCAATGGTTTCATTACTCCTGCAAGCCGACTATCTTGGTACCCACACCGATTCACATGTGTGACTGCATTGTACTTTACTAGCTATGAAACCGAGCCTTTGTGAGTATCTTTCAACCCTTCTATACTGAAGTATGTTTCAACTCCTTAACTGAAGTATCTTTTAACTCCTTTGGTAGAAAGTTTTGGTTCCATTTATCATATATATAGTTTATAGTGAAAACATATTAACCTGTGCAATTCCAGCATTTTCACAAACTCATACAATAACTTCGGGTATAAACCGGCACACACTCTCTCGGTTTACCCTTTTTACGTATATAGAACGATATATATCCGACATCTGTTTTCAACATTTTTAGTATAGCAAAATGGAACTTTAGTTCCCATAATTCATACAAATATTATAAAAGAATCTCACATTCCATTCTAGTCCATATGTCACACTAGTTTAGTTAAAAGTCTGTTATATGGTATAAAATTCAGTAAACATCGTTTAAAAGAGAAATACGGGATTCAAGCATCTCCTACCATAATACTAGCGCAAATAAAGAGATTTTGTAAAGTTTGAAGATTATACACCAGAATCCTTATTTTTACCAAAAAACGTAACATCGTAAAACCGGCATTTCTACCTAGTGAAATTTAGCAAATAAGCAGTCAAGTTATACATATAAGCATAAACTAATTTTTTAACGGTTTAGTTTTACAAAAATACTGTTGTAAACAAATTCCCCTTACCTTAAACTCGAAAATGAAAACACGTATGGATTGGTCTAAAACAACGACCCGGGATCCTTGAAACCTAAAAACCACATAACATTACCTTACTACAATTTTGACTACTATCCAACTATCTATTCGAAAATGAGATCAGATCCTTACCACAATTTTTGGGAAAACCAAAAAATCTACAAAAGGATGATCCGATCTGCTATATTTGTAGAGTTTCCTCTTCTGATCCATGCATGAACCTCCGTTTTTAGAAATAGATGATGAACGGCGAAGGATTGTAGAGAAAGAGGAAATCCGCTGGTTCTAGAGAGAGAGAGCTTTTGGGAGAATCTTAGCCCTTAAGCAATCAAAATGGATATTTATAGAGCTTTTAACCGAGTCTAACTCGTTGACGAGGCAGCATCTTCGTCGACGAGCCAACCCCATAGCTCATTAACAAAGCCATTCCTTTGTCGGCGAACCCCATTCAGATATTTCTATGACTCACTCAGTATTTCCTCATTGACGAGGCACTAAATTTCATCAATGAGGCATTGAAGGAACTTCGTCAACAAACTTGCTACCTTCGTTGACGAACCCTGCAGACATACCCCCCCTTATGTCCGTTTCTTATTTACTTCTCTATTTACAGGTTCGGGTCTCTACATATATTATGGTCTCTTTAGATGAATAAATTGCCTAGAATTAAGAGTGTGTTCATGCATATTGTTTTGAATAAAGAGTGTGTTCGTGCACCTTATGATCATGCATACATGTATAACATCATGTGTTAAGTATTGAAATCGTTACTTGAATAAGGATGTGTACTGAGCTTGTGGTTGCTCACCCTATTCCATATGCCTAGATGAATAACAATACTACACTGAACTCAATACTATCCACTATTCTCTGCTATTTATATTCTTTAATGGATAGATTATATATTGTGATTTGTTGATTGCTACTTGATTGCATGCTAATCTAGAATACCTCCTACATAGCAGATGCGGTTGATGTGTATTGCATGCTGGTAGTGGATATAGGTTCTCGTGTGTCTTGAACTGAATTATAAATGACTTATTTGAACCTATCAGGTACAACTTCTATGGGAAAACGTCCAATTTACAAATGGCATGCTGCCGAAATTTTGTTTAAATTTTTCCAAAAAAAAAAAAACCATGTACAATGATAATTATGATAAAATGAATGTTAAAATATTTTTGAAATGATGAGCGAAAGTTAGGAATCATAAGAAAGGAGGTAATGTAGGCTTAGTTCATTAAAGAAACATTCATTTTTATATTTTTGGTTCGGTAAGCCTAAAACATTCATTGCAGAGCCTAAATCATTGAAAATCTTAAAAACACTTGGCTAAGGATTTGAAAATTAGAAGAAGAAATAAATGTAATGCCCCGAACCCTTAAACCTGGGTCCAGTGCATTATACCTGATAAAATCCCTGATAATCCATAAGTCAACATATACGCAGCAAAAAATATAACCAAAATCTTCATACAACATAATCCTATAATACCATAATTTCGAAATACCAGAGTTTACTAACCCTATCCAAATTTCACAATATTCATCCAACACCTGCTTTTCCATATATACATACATTTCCAAAACATACCAGTATTTTCACAACCATTCCACCCTTGAAAGACTTAAAACATAACAACATAAATAATTACATCCAAAATATCATCAACATATACCTTGTTTCTTTATATTCCTCAAAAAGACTAAATACCCTTAAGCTCCCTAAGCTCAACCTCGAGGATGTCCTGAAAAAGAAACATTCATATTCGGGTGAGACACATCTCCATAAGGGAAGAAACATACATATTAAAACAGCGTGTGGCCAATATGAGGTAAATAGATATCATTTTTATTTCATTTGCAAATCATCATATAACATTGAAATCGTTTTCTGAACCTAAACAATCACATGCATATATTTAACCCACGAGATTACCCAAGGATAGAGGTGATTACCAGCCCATACAAGTAGTACCCCTCTGCTCTGATACTTAGGTAACCCTAAGGTCACAATTAAAACATACTAGAGCACTCACCTTACTCAATAAGCCCTCAAGTGTTAGATTAATCTCATACTCATACAGTTCAACAATAGTTTACTGGCAAAGGCACTAAGGATAGGGAAATCTACCCGCCCATGCAAGTAGGTTCCCTCTGCCCTAGTACATTATACGGCTACTGCCACATCTATAGCTGCTATTGCACTCACCTTACTCAGCAAGCCCTCAGGCGAAAGGTACGCCTCACCCAATCATAACATGTTCTACGTACATACATGTTAGCTTTACCGTGATCCCAAGAGGGGGGAGGTGAATAGGTATTTTTAAAATTTAACCCTAGGTATTCCTCCTAACAGCAGTATGTTCACAACCCTATGGTCAATCTAGTGTGAATAATATAAATATATCAGAAATTAAATAAAGCAGTTTAATCAATCACACAAGCACCAAAAAGCAGTAAAGATCGGGTGACATGCAGATATGTTATAGAGGTTTGGCCAACTACCTGTGTCCTCGCCTTGGCTAACTAGCACAAGGATTATCACAATAACTTGCTCACTTAAATGGGTGGAGCGGCACCTATACAAACTAGGTCAATTAGCACAGAGCTGACCTCAACGTTTACAACAATTCTTACCGAGTTGGATTACCGCCCCCTCAGGCCATGCCTGGAATGACTTAAATTACAATCAAATGGTACAATATAAAAGTGTTTTCATGTAAAGCAGATTTGTACCCAAATGTGTTCAATCACATACACCACAGATGATTCAATATGTAAGCTCAGTGTGTTCTAAATAGTTCAATTCTCAAATGTATTTTCTATCAGTGTAGTGAGTACGTGAGAGTATCAACAACAATTTGTGTATTTCAAAATATTTAATCAAACGTGTTAACACATAATATCAAGTAAGCCTAAAAAATATCAATCAGCAGAAATCTCAATCACGTGAATATGTATATGCTTGGATTGCAAAATAGATAATCTTTGTATTCAGCAAATAATATGTGAGTGAATAAATATTGCAACAAAGATGTTTCACCTCAAAAACAAATATCTCTTCAAATGGTTTTCAAGATAAAGCACAATAGATATTTGTAAATGATTTTGAAAATATTTTGCAAACAAAAGCAAATAAGAGCTTCCCTTGATGTTGCAAGGAATATGCAATCTTAGAAGATCTAATAAAGTCTTCTTAGGATGAACTTATTAGCAAAGTCTCCTAAGAATCCTTTTGGTTTGGCTCTCAATAAAAATGAATCAATCTCATGACAATAAGAAAGCAAACCTTCCTATTTAAACACTCAAGAACACTTACAGATGATTTAGTAACTTTAGAAGGTAAGCTAGAGTGTTTGTAGAAAGAATGTGAATAGTAGATGGTATTTTGCTTGAGAGAAAAATTTTGAATTTGTTCACTTAATCAACTCGCTAATTTTCCCAAATGAAGGGGTATATATAGACACTCCATGATTTTTGACCGTTGGGGACCTATTAGGAATTATTAGAAAAGTTTAATGACATTTCAAATACTTTAACCCTATTTAAAAAATGTTTAATTGCGATAAAAATCAGGGCAACTTGAGAGGTCCGATCGACTAGAACAGTTTTGATCGACAAGAGTTCATATGGTTTGGTTGACCAAGAGGTATTTGAACTGAATGCTCGGTCGACCGAAAGTGGGCAATTTCCTATTTCTCCGAGGCTCGGTCGACCGGGCCATTTTGAACTAGCTGGTTCGGTCGACTAGACTGTTGGGATTTTTCCCGAGGACCATCGATCGACTAGGTAGTTGGTATTCATTTTTGGCTCAGTCGACCATAAGGTCAATTTGTTGACCTAAGGGGGTTTCGATCGACCAGGGGGTTTTGAACTATACTGGTTCGGTCGACCAAGGCCTTAGACAACTGTTGACCCAGGCTTGTTTCGGTCGACCGGGGCAGAATGAACTACCTTTGTTGGTCAACCGAAAGTGCACCAAGTATGCATTTCGGTCCCGTTTCAATACACATTCACCCTAGTCAAGTTCCTAATACATGCAAGTGCAAAGGTGAGTGTCCTAAGGTCACTAAGGTCATTTTTGGTTTACAGTTTGTTTGAACTTACGTAATAAATCATGCATGTGATGTGAGTAAGCTTATTACAAACCAGAGCCCTAATTACTATTACATGCCAATTATGTAAATGAAATACATATTACAACACAAATGGGATTTTGTCTTCACTTGCTATGTGCCCATCTCGATCTTAACAATCTTAGTTCCTGCACAAAACCTCAAACACCGATTAGATACATTGAGTATTTGTCATAATCAAAACCGGGCGTGACCTATAAGGTCAACAATACATATTTCTAATATCATAAAACATCATTCTTTCTATCATTATTCAATCATTCACATCCTTTCATGTTCATAACTTAACATTTCATTGTGTTTCACTTTAGGTGACTCTTTCCCAATTGTATCGTTCACGTTTCGCATTTCATTTCATTACATTGTCATTCCATTATCATTTCATTGCATAACATTTTCATTCCATTCCTGTGTACTACAGCTGCTCTTTAGCCATCATTTGTTAGTTCACATAGAAATGCGTTAGAATCTGCTACAGTTAGTCCATATAGAAATGCGCTAGAATCTGCTAACATGATTATCTTTCAGTTGTCTTACATTTACATGGTTGCATTTAACATACACAGGCAACGTAATCCATATGATATTTTATTCATATTATTTTACTTATTTAACCAGCATCTTATACATTTAACATATATATGCACAGAATTTCATGTCACACAATTTAACAATAAAATTCATATACATTCCTTACAAAATAAGCCAACCCATAAACACTGTAAATACATTTCATTTCTTATTTAATTCATAAAAAAAAAAATTTCACTTTCATTCGTTTACTTTCACATATACATAACTATGTTGACAATCCTAGGCTCAGAAAACATAAATTTCATGGTTGGCATTTTAAACCCATATAAAAATATATATACATAAATAACACAATCATTTTTAATTCATAAAAACCTGATTTAATACATAAATTTTCCCCTTACCTAAATTCTCGAACTACACCGACAGGAATCCCACACAGATGTCCGCGCACTCACCTGGACCCTAATTTAAAATCCTAGTTCCATTTAAATTATTCCTAAATAAAATACTATTTAAATATTTTCTATGACCATAATTTTCAAATTAACAGTTATACCCGCAAATTTAACTAATTTGCCAAATTTCTCAAATCTGACTCTCGCTTTGGAGTGGGACGTAGAAAACCCCAATTGAAAGTTTACCTACATCAAAATTACGACAATCGCGATTCGGACCACGTGGTGGTATCCAATTGTTGATTTAACGGCAGATTTAAAAAAAAATTAAAAAAATAGGGAAAAGTTACCTTTCCTCAGGAGCAGTGCCTAAGCCGTTCCAACGACAAATCTGCTCTAATAGAAATGTCGGCAGTGGAACCAGGAATCCAACGACACCTTCCATTTCCCAATCCACTGCAAATCCGCCGAGAAATTAAGAGAGAGAGAGACGGAGACGAACGCACAGGAAAAATAAAAATTCCAGGGGGGGTGGGGTTGGCATGCCTCTATACTTCTTCTTCTTCTTCTTCTTCTTTCTTCAGTTAACTTTTCATATATATATATATATATATATATAACTTTAACTTATACTTATTTTATATATATATATATATATATCTTATTTCAATTATTTTTTTTTAATCCAATGTAATAATGTTTAATTTAATAACTAATTATTTAATTATTTAATTTATCTTTATTTAATTTAATTTTTTTTATTTTTCCCACGCCATTCCTTTTATTTATTTATCTATTTTTTTTATTATTTCAATCATTTTAATTTTTCAGGTCTTTACATTCTCCCATCCTTAAGAAATTTCGTCTCCAAAATTTTACTAACTAATCATCCTTTCATATTACTTAAATTCATATGCTAACTACCATCATAAGAACTCAACATACATATCATCATATTAATCATTGAATTATTCATCATTAAATTAAATTATCAATATCGTAAATATAATTTCATACCTGCATCCCTGATAGCATCCTCCTCAACCTGAAGTGTGTACAGCCGGAGGGGACCGCCTCTTCCAAGTGGTACTGTTGTTTTCCCCAGTCCCGATTCTGAGCAGCTACCATAGGCAAGGGTTCTCGACAATCCTTCCTAATGAGCCCTGGCTTACCACACCTGAAGCAATTTGGAGTGCCATTCCAGCATTCGCCCCTATGTCTCTTTTTACACTTCGGACATACAGAGCCCATTGCTTCCTTTCCTTTCTTCGCTGATCCCTGACTGGCCTCATATTGAAAACTAGATGGTGCAGGTCTCTTCTTCTGCTCTAAAGGCTCAGTGCTGCCTTGGATACTCTTCTCCAACACCGAGGCCTTATCAACTAGTTCTAAAAAACTCTGAACCTGAAACCCGACAACTAGCTCGTAAATCCTGCGCCTCAAGCCTTTCTCAAATTTTCTAGCCTTCCTTGCTTCATTTGGGATCATAAATGGAGCAAAACGCGACAATTCCACAATTTTATCCGCATACTCCACAACTGTCATATCCCCCAGGGTCAGATTAGTAAATTCCTCAATCTTTTCCTCTTTGACAGATGAAGGAAAATACCTGTCAAAGAACAGCTCCTTGAATCTCTCTCAGGTAAGAGCTATCCTTACTACTCTCTGATCCTCTAGTAGCTTCGCAGAGAGCCACCAACACTTCGATTCGCCAGTCATCTTGAAGGCGGCATAACGGACCTTCTACTCGTTCGTGCAGTCAGGTACAGTTATGATCTCCTCTATTTCCTGTACCCAGTTCTCCGCCGCCACTGGATCAGGTCCTCCTGTAAAAGCTGGAGGGTTCATCCTTATAAATTCTTTAAAGCTGTAGCCCTGACCTGCAAGTGGAAAATTCTGTTTTTTAGGTTCCTTCTTCATCTCTGCCCTAACCTGGCAAACTATACCCCGCAGTACCTTAGAGGTATCTATGTCCTCTCCACTGGAAATATCAGAACCTTCCTTTTCTTCAACCCCTGCATTTTCATCTCCGGAATCCATCCTGAAAAGGGATAGAGAAGAGATAAGAATTTCATATTATAACTTCAAACAACATAATCATTAAATTAAATCCAATAAAATCCAAAATCCCCCTATAAAGACCAATCTCACGGGTAGGAAACATCATCGTCGATGGATTTGCCGTGATTTTCTGAAACCATCGACTAAATCAGAAAATCATATAAGTCTGCCAAGGGATTTCTACCTCCAAAGTATAAGACAAAATCATATACTTCCCTACACTGTACCTACTTCTCAACCTATCCATCTCCTATTTTTCATCCTAACTCATTCCTATACTCTATTATAAATCATTTCCTAAATTCTCAAAATCCCAAAATCATTGCTCCGATACCATAATAAAATGCCCCGAACCCTTAAACCCGAATCCGGTGCGTCATACCTGATAAAATCCCTGATAATCCATAAGTCAACATATACGCAGCGGAAAACATAACCAAAATCTTCATACAACATAATCCTATAATACCATAATTTCGTAATACCAGAGTTTACTAACCCTATCCAAATTTCACAATATCCATCAAACACTTGCTTTTCCATATATATATACATTTCCAAAACATACCAGTATTTTCACAACCATTCCACCCTTAAAAGACTTAAAACATAGCAACATAAATAATTACATCCAAAATATCATCAACATATACCTTGTTTCTTTATATTCCTCAAAAAGACTAAATAACCTCGAGCTCCCTAAGCTCGACCTCAAGGATGTCCTGAAAAAGAAACATTCATATTCGGATGAGACACATCTCAGTAAGGGAAGAAACATACATATTAAAACAGCGTGTGGCTAACATGAGGTAAATTGATATCATTTTTATTTCATTTGCAAATCATCATATAACATTGAAATCATTTTCTGAACCTAAACAATCACATGCAAATATTTAATCCACGAGATTACCTAACGATAGGGGTGATTACTCGCCCATACAAGTAGTACCCCCCTGCTCTGATACTTAGGTAACCCTAAGGTCACAATTAAAACATACTAGAGCACTCACCTTACTCAGTAAGCCCTCAAGTGTTAGATTAATCTCGTACTCACACTGTTCAATAATAGTTTATTGACAAAGGCAATAAGGATATGGAAATCTACCCGCTCATACAAGTAGGTTCCCTCTGCTCTAGTACGTTATGCAGCTACTGCCACATCTATAACTACTAGTGCACTCGCCTTACTCAGCAAGCCCTCAGGCGAAAGGTACGCCTCGCCCAATCGTAACATATTCTATGTACATACATATTTCTAATATTATAATACACCATTCTTTCTATCATTATGCAATCATTCACATCCTTTCATGTTCATAACTTAACATTTCATTGTGTTTCACTTTAAGTGACTATTTCCCATTTGTATCATTCACGTTTCACATTTCTTTTCATTGTATTGTCATTTCATTGCATAACATTTTCATTCCATTCCTTCGTACTACAGCAGCTCTTTAGCCATCATTTGTTAGTCCACATAGAAATGCACTAGAATCTGCAACAGTTAGTCCATATAGAAATGCGCTAGAATCTGTTAACATGACTGTCTTTCAGCTGTCTTACATTTACATGGTTGCATTTAACATACACAAGTAATGTAATCCATATCATATTTTATTCATAGCATTTTACTTATTTAACCTGCATCTCATACATTTGACATATATATGCACAGAATCTCATGCCACACAATTTAGCAATAAAATTCATATACATTCCTTACAAAATAAGCCAACCCATAATTATTATTTTTACACTGTAAATACATTTCATTTCTTATTTAATTCATCAAAAAATTCTTTTCAATTTCATTCATTTACTTTCACATATACATAACTATATCGACAATCCTAGGCTCAGAAAACATAAATTTCATGGCTGGCATTTTAAACCCACATAAAAACATATATACATAAATAACACATAATCATTTTTAATTCATAAAAACCTGATTTAATCCATAAATTTCCCCCTTACCTGAATTCTCGAACTACACTGACAGGAATCCCACACAAATGCCCGCGGCGCTCACCCAGATCCTAATTCAAAATCCTAGTCCCATTTAAATTATTTCTAAACAAAATACTATTTAAATATTCTCTAGGGCCATAATTTTCAAATTAACAGTTCTACCCGCAAATTTAACTAATTTTTTAAATTTCCTAAATCTCACTCTCACTTTGGAGTGGGGTCTAGAAAACCCCAATTGGAAGTTTACCTACGTCAAAATGACGACAATCGCGATTAGGACCATGTGGTGGTACTCGATCGTCGATTTAACGGTATATTTAAAAAAATTAAAAAAATGAAAAAAAGTTACCTTTCTCCAAGAGCAGTGCCTAAGTCGTTATCACAAAAAATCTCCTCCAATAGAAATGTCAGCAGCGGAATTAGGAATCGAACGGCACCTTCTGTTTCTCAATCCGCTGCAAATCTGCCGAGAAATTGAGAGAGAGAGAGACGGAGATGAACGCACAGGAAAAATAAAAATTCCAGAGAGGGTGGGGTTGGTGTGCCTCTGTACTTCTTCTTCTTCTTCTTCTTCTTCTTTCTTTAGTTTACTTTACATATATATATATATATATATATATATATATATATATTTCTCTTATTTCAATTAGTTTTTTTTTTTTTTTAATCCAATGTAATAATGTTTAATTTAATAAATAATTATTTAATTATTTAATTTATCTTAATTTAATTTAATTTTTTTCTTTTTCCCACGCCATTCCTTTTATTTATTTTATTTGTTATTTTATCTATTTTTATTATTATTTCAATCATTTTAATTTTTGAGTCTTTACAATAAGTTGAATATATGCATAACTCAGAGGAAGCATCATCTTTATAATTCTTTAAATTAAATGTTCTCATCATCTCATAACATTCATGTCCATATGCCTAGATGAACAACAATACTATGTTAAACTCAATACTATCCACTGTTCTTTATTATGTATATTCTTTAATGGATAGATTATATATTGTGATTTGTTGATTGCTACCTGATTGCATACTAGTCTGGAATGCCTCCTGCATAGCGGATGCAGTCGATACGTATTGCATGCTAGTAGTGGATATAGGTTCTCGTGTGCCTTGAACTGAATTATAAATGACTTATGTGAATCTATTAGGTATAGGTTTTGTGGGAAAATGTCCAATTTATAAACGGCATGTTGCCGAAATTTCTTTAAAATTTTTCCAAAGAAAAAAAAAAACCATGTACAAAGATAATTATGATAAAATGAATGTTAAAATATTTTTGAAAGGATGAGTGAAAGTTAAATGAAAAGTCATTTCATTAAGCCCTAAATTTGCATCTATTAACATACATGGCAAATCATTTGCTTTTAACTATGGATAAGCATTATCATTTGTCCACCACCAAGGATATTCTACTTTGAGAATGAGTTAAAGTGTTTACGTGTGTGGTTTAATGCATGCAACTGTATATATTCATACGTACGCCATTCACATTCATTTTAGTTATTCGTTTAGGATTGAAATTTATTGTACGACGCACCCTTTATATTTTTTTTCCTAATTATACTAAGCGCCAAGTCTCCATTTGTATACTATTTTTTTTTATGATTCTTAATTTGTAGGGTTCGCGGATGTCATAACATCAGCACGATGTCATGCATGCACTACAATCGCAGATGCAACTTTTGATTATTTCTTTGTTATTTTTATTGTTATTTGAACGAATGAAATTTTTGTATTTTAATTTGAATTTGTATTAGTATTTGTATTTGAATTTTGAATATTTTGAAATTTTTTTTCTAATCTGAACAGATTTTATTTCTTTATTTTAATTGAATTTGTATTTGAATTTGAAATTTTGAATGATTTACGAATTTTGTAGTAATTATTGTTTCAGGTTATGTATGCGAAAATATAATTACAGACAGGAATTGATGATTAAAAAAATTAGTATTACATATTTTTTTAATTTTTTAATTATTAGAGAAGAATTCAAATTCGTCACTAATAGTAGGGTATTAATTCGTCACTAATAATAAAGTATTAGTGAAGTATTAGTGACGACTTTTAGATTCGTCACTAACACCTTATTATTAGTGACGAATTTGAATCCTTCACTAATAGCCTACTATTAGTGACGAATCTAAAAACCGTCACTAATACTCCACTATTACTGACGGATTTCAGTAGAACTGATGTAGAATTTATAGTGACGATATTAGGCTTTTAGTGATGGTTGTAATTCATCACTAATAGTTAGTAGTAACTGCAGATATAGCAACTAATTTAAAACTGTCACTAATACTTATAAATTTGTCACTAATACTGATCCTTCATTAATACCCTGATTTTTTGTAGTGTTCCACTTTAGTTGGGTGGGTGAGCATTTGCATGTGCAACTGTGCACGTATACTTTCTGGGTTTTATATATTAATTTAAAAAAAAACAAAAACAAAAAAAAATTCAAAAAAAAAAGAAAGAAAGAGTAGTGAGGAATTACACGATTATGCCATAATTAACACTGATTTATACCCTTCACATACTTGCATATAACCTAATAATTACACACTTGAGTCATTTATGCATTGTTTCTCTTTATATGACTTTGTAACTCCATGAAGAATTGATTGGTAGTACACTCGTTTTAATTTGACTATATAATCTCTTGTATTTACACGGCATCTCACGAGGCTGAATAGGCACATTCATGTGATTCATTGCACTTAGGATTCCTTGTGAGCACTGAGAGAACACCCGTAGCGACTATGACACCTTGTGAGATATCCTTGATCTATTTATCGTCCTTTTGTGTAGTAACATCAAATTAGAGTTCACGAAACTCAACTCTCTTTTCTTTTGGACGATTCTTTGTACACTAATCTCTATTTTTTACTTGCTAGCCTAGATGTGACATCTAGTGGAGAGATAGAAACCTAGGTCTTGTAGCCTACTCAAGATGTGAAGGCTGAGTCACCCCTAGAAATAGACTTAGTTCTAAACCACTATTCGAGCTTAATTCTCATATGAAAACATAAAAAAGAAGTCTAATGATTGTCCTAATTGATCAAGAAAAGACAAAAAATGAAAATGAGCAGAAGAGAAAATAAGAAATAGAAATGCACATGAAATGAAATGCTAATGTCTGCTCTATAGAAATACCACAAAAAAAAAGTCAAGGACACGACACCTGTTCTCCATGTATGAATGTTCTTCAACCATTTAATACCTCAGATTTATTCACGTCAAGTTTATGAATGAGTTGATCTAGGGTCATCTCAGTTGGATATGACGAGTAGGTGAGAAGATGTTAGGGTGAAGGACCCAACACCTCATAGATAGGCTACATCCTTCTCAGACTAGTCCACTCCATATACTTAGCATTTGTTCCTTTCAATATATGGATTGTTTGATTGCGATACTCACTACAAAAAAAAAAAAAAAAAAACTGGCTTTTAGTGACGAACTTATTAGTGTCGGATTCAATTTCATCACTAAATGGGGGTATTAGTGACGAATTTCAGAACCGTCACTAATACGAACTATTAGTGAGGAAATTTAATCCGTCACTAATAAATTCGTCACTAAAAACCAAAAAATATCACGGGAAATTGTTTTTCGCGCATAAATTACCCAGGGAAAAATATTTGCGACAATTTGTACAGTATTAGTGATGAATAAGATTTGTCACTAAAAGATTCTTATTAGTGACGAATAAATAACCGTCACTACTATTATTTTAAAAATAAATACATTTTTTTTTGTTTCGAGTATTAGTGACGAATATACCAATTCGTCTCTACTACCCCGGTATTAATGATGAATTTGAGATCGTCACTAATAATTATCGCATTTAAAAATACATAAATTTTTTTTTTTCAGAATATTAGTGACGAATTTCTTTATTCGTCACTATTTGTCTATTATTAGTGACGGATCTAGGAACCGTCACTAATACTTCATATATTTAAAAATAAATAAATTTATTTTTTTTAGAGTATTAGTGACGAATTCATATATTTGTCACTATTTCCCAGTATTAGTGACGGATTTGAGAACTGTCACGTATTTAAAAATAAATAAAAATTTCTTATTTCAGAGTATTAGTGACAATTTTTTTTTTCATCACTATTACACCAGTATTAGTGACGGATTTGAGAACCGTCACTAATACGTCCCGTATTTAAAAATAATCTCAATATTTTTGTTTTAAAGTATTAGCGACAAATTAATATATTCGTCACTATTGCCCCCGTATTAGTGATGGATTTGAGAACTGTCACTAATGCTTCTTGTATTTTAAAATAATTTTAATTTTTTTTTTCAAAGTACTAGTAATGAATTTCAAAATTCGTCACTATTTCCCTTGTACTAGTGAGGGATTTGAGGACCGTCACTAATACTTCACGTATTTAAAAAATAATAATAATTTTGGTTGCAGAGCATTAGTGATGAATTTATTAATTCGTCACTATTGCCCTACTAGTAGTGACGATTATGGATTCGTCACTATTAGTCCTTTTATTAACTTTGCCCTAATTTTCCTTCTTTTCCCTCCTTTCCCTTTCCTTTCCTACTCGTCTGTGCACCTCTGCGCTCTCCTTTTCCTCTCCCTTCTTTCCCCTGACTTTCCCTCCTCCCTTCTTTCCCCTCCCTTCCTTCCTCCTCCGGCTACCTTCAGCAAGTACCGCAGTCTTCGCCGCCGCTACCCACCACTCGTCGTTGAGTCCCCAGCCTCTGGTTGCACTCGGAGCCGTAGCCCCAGCGGCGCCGCTGCTACCTGACTAGTTTGTCATCGTCGGGTACCCCGTCTCCGGCTGCACTTGGAGCCGCAATCCCAACCGTGCCGCTGCTTGTGTCCTCTTCCTCCCAAACCTAGCTGGTATGTTTTTTTTTTTTATTATTAAAATTTGGGTGTTTATTGTGAATGTGTATAGTACAATATTATTACATTGTGAATTTTTATTAAATTAATTATTGATAGTCTTTTTCATATAATTATATAAAATATTGTGAATTATATCCTTAATCTTAGAACCTTGAGATGGTTTTCGGATTTGTGGATCTCAAGACTTGACCTTAAATTGTGCACAGATTTGGTGAATTCGATATTATTTTGTATTATATTTTGTTTAAATCAACAAAACAAAAAATAAACACAAATCTAAATCATGAAATATATATTCTCAAATTTAGGGTAATTGGTCATGTATAAATTATTTATAGTTATCATTATGCCAAAATGTCATTGTTAAAGTTTGATATCTATCAACTTGAAAATAACCTTTGAAGGAATTAAAGAAGTCCACAACGACTTATGAGGAAAAGTCACTTGCTAATTATTATGGAAGCAAAAATATTAATTTGGATCTATTTTTTCACAACCATTGAATATTAATCTAAAAATTAATTAATCGTTTGAAATTGTTTCCTTTTGATTCACATGTTTTTATAAGCCAAAATTTTTATTCAGTGAATGATTTGAGGGTTGTGGTTTAATTAACTCAAAAAAGAAGGTGGGTTTGTCCAACATGAAAAGAAAAAAAAAATTGAAGGGAGTGAAGGGAAGTGTTTATTGATTATTAGTTAATACCCACATTGGATTTTTGTGCATTGAACAATTTCCTAAGATTTGACTATGAGTATTTTGATTATTGTACAAAATATAGCATTTTTGAATTTTAACTTTATTTGGTTTGAGAGTATTTTGATTATTTTTTTTACTATTATTATTGTAGACACCTCATTTTGTCCAATTATTACGTAGCAAAGTTTCATTTAAAAAAAATTATTAGTAAAAATCGCAACCAAAGCAAAAATCAAAATTTCTAAAATTTTGCTCACCATGAAATTTAACAGTTAG